>NW_017234934.1:0-10771 GCF_000208745.1 Theobroma cacao | reverse complement strand
TCGGGTTTCGTCTTTTCTTATGTGCTTTCCTAGCATAATAACATGCTACTCAGTGCATGTATGTCATGACATGTATTTATAGGGTCGGGTTTTACAGAAACTCAACCAACGCCAAGGAACGGCTATGTTTCAAAATAAAAATATGATTTATGCGAAATATGAATTTTTAACAGCCTTGGCGGACTCGGTTGGATACCCCTGGTCCAGGTGTCCCCGAGTACAAGATTTGGCATGAGCCAAGTTTTGAGTAATTCACGAGCTATATTGATTATTTGGTTGAAATGAATATTCGTGATGTGAAAAATTTGCTGAAGTTAATTATTTTTTAATTGTCTCCATTTACTCACCTTTAGATAGTTTAGATGATGTCTGTTTACTCACTGGGATTTTATAATCTCACCACCCTTAATTCCCCACATTTCAGGTTCGGGATAGCCGGTAGATAGCCGATTGCATCAAGGACTTCAGTTAGCCTTGCATTGTCAAAATTATAGGTTCACAGACTCGCATCTTATTGGTTAGTTGGGGGCTCACGTGTCATAGTAAAAGTAATTTTATATTTTCGTTATCTGATTTAAAATATGTATGAACATATTTAGCTTTTACACCATGTTTTTGGTGAGTTTCGATATTATTGAAGAAAAATGACAAAAATGCCCTTGTGAGCCAGAAAATAATATTTTATTGTTTTGATTTGGAAACGACTTACGATTCCTTGAAATGTAAGATTTAATAACTGTCGCTCACCGGGGAGATGCGAAAGCTGATGCTAAGCCTTACGGAGTTCCGATTGGCATTCGGGGTAATAAGTGCCTATCGAGACGTTGCGGCGGTTGTCACGGGCCCGATGGGAGTTCCAGGTCGTGACAGGTTGTGGGATAGGAGGTGGGGGTGGTGGTACTGAAGGAGCAGCTGGAGGATCTGTAGGAAGAGCTTGACCAGCCTGAGCTTGGCCAACAAGAGCAATAAAAAAGGCTGTCAATGCCTGAACTGCCTCAAGAGGCATGGCAGGAATACTAGTAGATAGCGAAGAAGGCGAAGGATGTGGAAGAGTCTTGGTCTGTTCAGCAGCAGGTGCTGCCCGAATAGTAGACGCAGTCGATTCCCCTTCTATAGGATCTAGCTGACGATATTGAGAACGACCTCTTCCCTTCCGAATCGATCTAGTGAGAGGTGGGTGTTCGCATCAAGGAGGCATGATAATCTATAAGAGGAAACAAAGCGTGTTTAGGCTACCTCAGGCTCTATATACTAATGCATGTATTCTACTCAACCTAACCTGATTTAACCTAACTAACTTAACTTAACTTAGGCCACATTGACACTGTAGTTTTTAAAATAACTTTAAAACTAAAAACTCTTATATTTAAAACCAAAAGCTCTGATACCACTAAAATTGTCACGACTTGGAACTCCCTTCGAGCTCGTGACAACCGCTGCAGTGTCCCGATGGGCACTTATCTCTCAAAATGTCATCCGAAACCTTGCAAGGCTTAATATCAGTTTCTCATTTTCCCCAGTGAGTAACTATTGCCAAATATTATGTTCTAAAGGATTTTGAGCTATTTCCAACTTAAAACAGATAAAATGAAAATTTTGTCTCCTAGAGGCATTTTAGTTATTTTTTTCAAAAATCTCAAAATCAGTTAAAAATGTAGTATGCAAGTGGAAAACACATATTTCATAATCAAAAATAATTTTGGATGTCTAAAACATTCGTTTAAAATGAAATTATGACTATTAGTATAAAATAAAAATATTGAATAAAATATTCAATTTTCTCATAAAACAATATTTTAAGAACACTGCATAAATAATTTTTACAGCGTAAAAGTAAAATAAATTCATATATATTGTAATACAGATAATCAGAGTATAAAATTAAATTTGTAGTGACACGTGGGTCCACGAACGACTAAAAGTATCTAGAGAGATAAACCTACATATTTTGAGGATGCTAGTCTAATTGTAACCCTCGATGAAATGAGCTATCTACCGACTATCTTGAGCTTGAAATGGGTGAAAATGAGGGTGGTGAGATTATATAATCCCAGTGAGTAAACAAATATCATTTAAAATATCTAAAGGTGAGTAAAAGGAGACTATAAAAACATTTCATTAAACTGTAATTTATCATCTTTCGACTTATTTCAACCAAATGAAATTAATTTATTTAAATCAAGTAATTAGTATGGCTTATGAACTTCTTAAAACTTTGGCTCGTGCCGAAATCATTATCATACTCAGTTATCAGGGATACCTTGATCGAGGGCTATCCCAACCGAGTCCGCCAAGGTTGTTAAAAAGTTTTGAACACATAAATCATGTTTTTATTTTGAAAATATAGCCGTTCCTTGGCGTTAGCGGAGTTCATCATCACGAGGTGGTTCGGCATGAAGTGAACTCTAAAACTGTTAGCCTCAGGAGTTATCCACCCGCGCCTCTCATACTGAGGTAAGATATAACGGGGTTTACCGTGCCCCTCTAATAGGCTGGCCCACGAAAACCTACCTACTGCAGTGGCTAGTTAAATAACCCACCATACAATAAAATTCATTCTAGCATGACATGACAATTATTGTAATTCACAGCCTTTCAAGGTTAAATACACATTTCATATATTTCAACATAAATACCAATTCAGCCATTCATGCAAATATTATCATAAGCCATTTATTCAAATCATAAATCTACAATATACCAGTGGTCTCCAATTACTCTATTTTTCAAAATCGTTATTTCGTTTCAATACAATTTATAAAATCATTTTATTTAAACATATTTTATTTGTAAAACCAAAAATTAACCATTTAAACTCATTTTCATAAAATTTCACCAAAATCGATTAAAATCATACTTTAGATAATTAAAATGATGATAAGGTTACTCACAATACTAGGAGTTCGATATACTCCTATTCTCGGTCTTCGGGCACCATCTCTTTACTCTTGTTAGAGGGCTCACCACCTATACATCATACGTGACACGAATTTCAATAAATTGTGTCAATTTCTCATAAATTATTTCAGGCTCTCTAAATCTATATGAATGCACGATATGTGTTGCAAAATGTTCGAATAGCCATTTAAATACGATATTCGACCTAATTCGCACTTTTCTCGGTGTAATTGGCTAAAACCTCCAATTTTAACTCCAAATCAATTTCTTTCAGTTTCTATACCTCAATTGCACCCAAATTGACTTAAAGTCCTCAGTGTGGTGCAAATTATCAGTCTCGATAATAAATTACGAAAATACCCCTAGTGGGTAAAAATTTGTATTTTTGCTTCGAAAATTCCCATTATTTTTCTAGGCTCATAATTCATCATTATTCATCATAATTCCTCAAATAAACATCAAGATCAGTAGCCAATATTCCCCTAGAAAATTCGGCCAATAATGGTAATGGAGGAAAATGAATTCTTTTCTTGTTGTTTTGTTTCTAAATTTGCTAAACTAACTAAAAACATTAATATAACTTAAAATCAAATTAATCTAACTTCATTCTCTCTCCACACCCATTTGGGCAGCCATGAATTCACCATGAAAACATGAAATCTAATCATCGAAAACAAGGAGAAATGCATGGGAAAGGTAGATCACAAGTCAAAATCAAGAAATTTTACCTTTGATTGCTTGATTCCTTGAAATCCCACACTTTTTCTTCAATTTTCCCACCTAGGTTTCTTGTTTCTTTCTTTTCCTCTCTTTTTCTTAGTATGGCCGGCCACTTGAAGAGAAAATGGGATAAATATGGGCTGATTTTAATAGAAAATAATAAACTATTCTTGCTTGACATGTGGCATGTTTCCATTGGTCCATTTTTAAAATTTTTAAAATTTTAATCCTTGTTATCTCCACCACACAATTAGTCAATGGTCAAAATGAGGATAAGGGATGACCATGTGCTGGAAAAATGTCCTAGTGATGGAAATTACTTTTTTTCCCCTAGGGTGGCAAAATTACCATTTTACCCCTATGCTCCGAAAATACCAAGAATAATTTTTTTTCACTTCTTAACCTCAAATCATGCTCCAATAAGTCAAATGGGGCTAAAAAAATCTTTTCTAAAAATTTCCATTTTGTCTCCAGGTGGCAAATGACCATTTTACCCTTGGATAGTGAAAATTCCGATTTGACTCCAAATTGATCCTCGAACTCCAAATCACCATATTAAACCATTCTAGGACTTTAATATTCTTAATTTCATCTTAAATTCTCTATTTGATCTAGTTCGATACTTAAATCAACTTTGTTGTACCTCTAGGTACAATACTGACTTTTGTCGATTTTTCGAGACTCTCATAGCATGCAAACATGTTATCCATCACATGTATGTCATGACAGATATTTTATAGAGTCAAGCTTGATATCTTCTCCCCTACTTGGATCAACCATATGATCCTTCTTCATGTCTAATTTCGACATCCGACTAAATATTAATATTTTAATATTATTTTATTTTAAAAATTTTATCTTGTCTCCTTAGTTCTCAAAATACCTTATTATACCTCAATTCACATCTGATAAGCTTTATTGGTCACCATATCAAAGTATGGGGCATTTCATTTATAATCTCTCGAAACATGATTTTAGCAACTAATACTCACGGGGGAAGTGAAAAAAACTGATGTTAAGCCTTGTGAGGTTTCGATTGATATTTCGGGTAATGAATGTCTATAAGGACGTCGTGGCGGTTGTCACGGGCTCGATGGGAGTTTCGAGTCGTGACAAAAAAACTTTCATAAGACAATCCAAATAATAGAAAATATGTTTGACAGTTTATCCAAACAACAGAAAATATTAGATTTTCAGTAAAAAAGTTTCCTTCAACAACTTATTTTACAATTGTCAAGAGGACTTTAAGTAGTGTACGTATCTTCTCATCAAAGGTTGGTTTCAAATCTCATCTTCAAAAATTATATTTAATAAAAAAAATTATGCATAAATATAATTTTCATGCATCATATTAATTATCATATGATAAGCATATTATGTATAAAATAAGTAAACATTTCAAATATATTATTTAATCTTATTTTTTTATTTAATCAAGTATATTCTTTTTATGTGACACATTTTCCACTTTCTTTTCTTCTCTTTTAAAATTATAAAAATATTAGTATGACATAAAATATTTTCTTAATAAAACATACAATCTATTTAAATAAATATATAAACATAATACATTAACCATATTGATAAACATATAAGCATATTATATTTTCCATATAAAAAATAATTAGTTTTCTTTTAGATGAAAATCTTTTTTAAAATTTATTTTAACATTTAAATTATAATTAATTAACATTAATAATATATTTTATAGTTTATTATCATAATAAAATTGATAGTTGATTAATATGCTTTTTAAGCGAAAATTCGTATATGATATTACCAATTATAGAATAAATTAGAACAAATGAAAGAAATATAAAAGGAAATAAAATTAAAAAATTTGATCACCTTTTTATTTCCTTATTCCTTCTTTTTACTCTTTTCTTTTTCTTTTTTTTAATAAAAAAAAAGGTAAAAAAAATCTGTTGGGGTTGTAATTGCTGCCCTAATTATATTCCCTTATAGGACATTATTTTAATAAAAAATAATATATTCATAAAATGAAATGTAAAGTAAAACAAGAAATTAGCACTTAAATATTTGTTTTTAATGATAAGTGTGTTAGGAATTTGTGACACCTCGTACCCTCGTACAGAAGTTAATATGACCTTATCTACGAGACAAAGGGTCAATGGATGCTGATTTAAGCGCCAAAGAGCAAAAAAGGGTGAAAGGAGTATTTTAAAATAAAATATCTTACACGAGAGGAAATCATAATAAAATAATAATATTTTTATTAAGGGCAAATTAGTGAGTTAAAAGGTGATTCGAAAGTGAACCGGGGCAAAGTAAGATGTTTTGGAGCTCTAGAAGGCTAGTGGAGAATTTTGAAATAAAATAATATTTTATTAATAAAATAATATTAAAATATAAATACTTTATCTGTGGTTGAAATTAATCATGAAGGATGAGTATATGGCTAATCTAAGTGGAGGAAAAGAAATAAGAAAGAAGTTTGAAGAAAAACGACAATAGTTGTGCCCGTGTGTCTTTATTAAATAGAGTTAGAGTGGGTAAGTAAATATTTAAATATTATGGTGATACCGTGTTGAAGTAGAAACTTTATATTTTGTTTACACACATGTAAACGAAGAAAAATAGAAGGAAATTGAAATTAAAAGATTGTTGGGAGGACTAAATTAAAAGGGGGACAAACTCGTAGGGTAAAACGATAATTTTTTCATGAGCTTGGTCAAAGCTTCCAAAAGGAAGCTTTGACTTCTTTTCCTCCTTATCCATGGCCAGTCCTTATCTTCTCCATAAGGCATTTTCTTCTTCTCCTCCAACCCAACGCCATTTTCTCCCTTGCAACAAAAATTGATCTATTTTCTTTTCCCTTTTCTTTCTTCTCTTGATTCTTCATTCTTCTATCTTCTCCTTGTTCATCAATCCACCATTCTCCACCCCATTTTCATGACAAATGGGCTTTGGGAGAGAGAAAAGAAAATTTTCTTTTTTTTTCTTCATTTTTCCATTATACTCCACTTTCATCACTACCTAAGCTTTTTAGCTTCGGATCTGCATTTGAAAGCCAAAAGATATACATTTTCAACTCTTGGATTTTGAAATTTATGGGTTTATATATATTTTTAGATTTTATTTCCTAATTTTCTTCAAATTTCTTTTCTTGGAAATATTAGGTTTCTATTGATCTGTATACCTCCAAGCTCATCAAGGTAAAGAAACTTTAAATTGGAATAATTGGTCTAATGGGTTTGTGAATTAGACTAGAATTTTAGGTTAAATGTTAGGTTAGAGTGTAGATTGTCTAGTGTAAATTTATTAAAATTATTAGATTCAATTTATGACATTATTGAGGTTGTTATGGTTTATTGACAAATATAGGTGCTAATGGTACTTCAGGGCTTACTTGGATTAGGACCTTGTTGGTGCTAGTTTTGTAAGGTGAGTGAACTTGTATTTAAAAGGTTTTGAACAAATGCATATGTGTTGAATGAAATGTTAGCATATCCTTGGTTGACTTTTTTAAAATTTATACATGAGAATAAGCTTTTCACAAGTGATACTTCTACGTTTTTAAATGTAAAAAATGATGAATTACATATTTGAAATATTATGTTGAATTACCAATTGAATTGTGGCATGTGATATATTGTTATGCAAAGATTCTTGATACATGTTGTTATGTGTGCCATGCATGACAATGTAATGTTGAATGATAATTATAACCGTGCATGTGCGGTGTGGGAGTGCACATGACGGTGCATGCAGTGTGCGGTGTGGGAGAGCACATGTTGATGATATATGCCATGTGAAGTGTGGGATAGCACATGATGATGATATATGCCATGCGTGGTGTGGGAGAGCACATGATGATGATATTTGCCATGTGTGGTGTGAGAGTGCACATAAGGATATTAGCTATGTGCGGTGTGGGAGTGCACATGAGTTGAGTTGAGGATGGCAGTTGTATACGTTGAGCCATGTTGTCTGGTTCGGATTGACCTTGATGTGTTTCATGCATGTTTGAAATGTGATTGCATTGAACGTTGAAAGTTGAATTTCCTAAATGTTTTAAAATGATTTAAAAGTCAACATGGCATCGAGTTTGTTTATGATATACAAATTGCATGGTTTCAATACAAGTGCATTGTGTTTTCGAAAGATCTTTCTTATCGTTTGCTTGTTCCCTTCCTATGTTCACTCACTGGGTTTATACTCACATTTTTCAACTTCATGTTTTAGTTTTTAGGATCAAAGGTAGTTGGATCCTAGGTCGAGGTGTGCCCTCTTATTCATCTTTCGGTAGGTTCACTATGACTCTCAATTATAGCACCCACACCCAGAGTCACTTCGCTGGTTGTCAAGGGTTTGTTGTATGTTTATATGTGATGGTTTAATGTAAATTGTGAGATTTGTTGTGAACTTTGTATGTACTTGGTTTTCACGACTTAAATTTTGAAGAGTTTGTTACTAGAAATTACGAGTTTTAGATCGTAAAGAAAAAAAAAGTGATAGTTGGACTACTGACGAGTTTACATAGAGAGGCTTGCTTGGGCCTGGTGTGCTATGCCTATTGGGCCCATGCACCTATCATGGCTTGGGTTTTGTGTTGTGACAGAATTTGAGGATATGGTGCTTGGAAAGAAAGTATATTCTCATGTTCAAATCCATTTATTTTATTTGTAGTGAAAGTACATTTTGATAATAAGATAAAGAGTTTGTTTTAAGTAAGCATTTATTATCTAATTAAAAAGGTGTTGAGATTCTAATGAGAAATTAAAATACATGTATGAAAAGCCATACATAGAAGACATGTATTTTAATAGAATCTAAAATTGTTTTTAATTGAATAATAAAGCTGGTCACTTTATTTTGTTAAGACTATAGTGTCCAGATTACTTCCAACAAAATAAGTCTCAAATCATCGACGTAGTTGACTTTAAGTAATGACATTATAAAGCGAACTAGAATCACGTGAGACTTAAGTTTAAGTTAAACCGTTTCCTTAAATCTTAATCTCACACTTATACATTCGCTTATGGTAGAACCGTAATCTTGATGGATAGTGGACTGATGTTTTATCTCCTTACAATCTTTGATATACCATGGGCACGATTATCTTAATGCGTTGATCTAGACTTCGTATGTTAAGATTATAATTGAGGTGATCTTTCGGGAACATATATCCAAATATTGGAATTCATAGTATTAACATAACTTCTAATGATTTTAAGCAAATTGGTGATTTAATGTAGGCCTCGTAGATTGATGAATTAGCTACTCATCACATCTTACTGCTCAAAAGATTAGATCTCTAATATTGGATCACTAATTGAATGAAATATGAGACTAGAGGACAAAATTGACATAAAGGGTAAAACGATAAATTTACTTATTGTCATTAGATGGCTATGAGGGTTTACAACATAAGGTTTGCAATTCGACAAACCAATATTAAAATTTACATATTGGATATTTCTCGTAATTGTAGATAATTCAAGAATGCAACCATGAATCTATGGTGGAGTGATTCCATGGTTAATAAATTAGAATTATTTTTAATGAGATTAACAAATAATCCTATGTTTATTGGAGCTTGAAATATCTACATCCAATGCGACTCTCCACTTAGCTTCGTAGAATTCAACTAGTTTAAGATGGAATGCGTGTTTAATTATTTATGCAAATTAATGTTCAAATTTGATAACTAAATGTTGTCTTAATTTAGAAAAGGTGCATATAATGTTTTAATTATAAACAAGAGTATATTTGGGTTGATTGAGACAAGAGTTGTCTTAATTGTATTATTTTTTGTAAATCAAAATTATCTTAACATAGAAATATTTTTTATAGAAAAATATTTATAAACATAATTATTGACTTATAAATAAAAATAATAATGGAGGATATTTGATTATAAAAATAAAATTGTTAATTCTTTATTTATAATTAGTTATAATTATGAGATAATTATATTACTCCATGTGTGATTAGGATTTTTTTATTTTATTATTAATTCTTTTTAATTAACGATGGATAATAATAAAATAGAATAATCTTAATTTGACATGGACTAGCAATTATAATAAATTAAATAAATTATTATTTAATTGTAATTATAAGTGGTAAATATGAATTTAATTTTAATTAATTAAATTAAAAGGAGTTTCAAGAGAAAAATATCTCTTTTTTTATGAGATCGAAAATCACATTATAGATGTGTGATTTTGGCTGAAACCTAACCACTCTCTTTTGAGACAGCCAAACTCCTCCATCTCTCTCTAAGTTTTCTTCTTGCTTTAGCAATTTTCTACAAGTGTCACACAAAGAAAAATTGCCATAGATGAAATAGAGAGAAAACTATCTAGTTACCATCTTTAAAAGTATTTCACACCTAGCCCACTCTAAGTTCAAGATTGAAAGATTCTTGAATAATAAGTAGTAATTCAAATTGGTCAGCAATTCCATCAATTAATGTGGTGGTAAATTTACTACAATTCACTTGTGAGACCTCAACCCCTATAGGCTCATAACTACGCATAGACGCAATAACACGGGCCAGGAGTAGTTTCGTCATTTCCTCTAAAAAGCTCCCAGAAGAAGGTTTTATGATATTTTAAGGTCTAAATAGGCATAAGACCAAATAAATAATGTCTAATGATGAAAACATGAAGAAAACTAGAAGTTTCAATAATTTTCACCACAGGGGTAAAATGGTCATTTTTCACCTCGGGTCAAAATTTTTAAGTTTCATAAACCCGAGTATGTCTAGACCATTATGGACTTATTTTAGCATCAAATGAGTAAAAAGATTGCACCAAGGATTGAAGGAGAACAAGTTAATGTGCTAAGGGCATTTTCGTAATTTCAAGTGGAATGGATAAGCTTGAGCTATAAATATCTTTTTCTTCCAATAGCTTCTTCATTCTCCAGCAGCTTCTTCTCCTTCTTCTTCTTCTTCCATCTCACGTTGCTTCCATCCTCCATGGAAGCTTGATATGAAACTTTCACAACTTTCTCTCTCTAACTCTAATTTTCATACCTTTGTGCCCTTTTGACTAGAACCCTTGTGCTCTTTCACTCTTTCACTTTAAAACCCTCAAAAAGTCCTTGTTCAACACTTTCTCTCACTAGTTGGAGGTTTAGAGAGAGAAAGAGAGATTTTCCACAATTGTTTAAAAGCTATTGG
>NW_017234933.1:4097-10817 GCF_000208745.1 Theobroma cacao | reverse complement strand
CCAAAATACCTTTGTGAAGTGAAATTTATTTTTTCACTGTTTTAAATCGAAAAAAGGCTTAAAAGCCTCTAAAATATGACATTTGACAACGATTAACCACAGGGGAGATAAGAAACTGATATGAAAGCCTTACGAGGTCTCGATATGGTATTCGGGGGATGAGTGCCTATCGGGACATCGCGGCGGTTGTCACGGACTCAAGGATGGTTTCGGGTCGTGACAATTAAAGTGGTATCAGAGCATGGTTTTAAAGCTTTCGGTTTTGAAATTGTTTTAAAGGTTTACAGTGTCGGCGTGGCCCCGAGTTAAATTAGGTTGATTAGAATGCGTAGGTCTGCATATAGAGTTTGAGGTTGCTTAGACTTGTTTTGTTTTCTTTTATAGAACATTATGCTTCCTCGACGTGGACGTCCACCCTTTACTAGATTAGCTAGGCGGGGCAAAGGTCGTCCTCGATAGAATCGGCTAGATCCTATGGAAGAGAAATCGGTTGCGTCCACTATTAGAGCAGCACCTGCTGTTGAGCAGCCTGAAAGTCCTCCACATCCTCCACCACCTACTGGCATTCCTGCCATGCCTCCTGAGGTAGCACAAGCATTGGCAGCTTTCTTCATCGCTATGGCTGGTCAGGCTCAGACTGGTCAAGTTCCACCTATAGTGCCTCAAGCTACTCCTATAGTACCATCGATGCCGGATATTTTTATTTCTAAGAAATTGAAGGAAGCTAGGTAGCTAGGTTACGTTTCTTTTACGGGCGAGTTGGATCCTACCGTAGCCAAAGACTAGATTAACCAAGTTTCGGAAACTCTCTCTGACATGAGATTAAAGGATGACATGAAGTTAATGGTGACTACGCGATTATTGGAGAAGAGGGCCTGTACCTAGTGGAACTCGGTAAAATCTCGAACTACTACTCCACTGACCTAGGTAGACTTTTTGAGGGAATTTGACGGTCAATATTATACCCACTTCCATAAAAAAGAAAAAAGGAGAGAATTTTTAGATTTGAAGCAGGGGAATCTAACAGTAGAGGAGTACGAAGCTCGTTTTAACGAGCTGATGTTATACGTGCCTGATTTGGTGAAATCGGAACAAGACCAGGCTAGTTATTTTGAGGAAGAGCTTCGTAATGAGATAAGAGAATGAATGACAGTGATAGGCAAGGAGCCACATAAGGAAGTGGTACAGATGGCTCTAAGGGTCGAGAAGCTCGCAAATGAAAATAGGAGAATGCGAGCTGAAATTGCAAAGAGAAGGAATCCGAGTGGATCTTCTAGTCAGCAGCCAAAAAAGGGTAAGGACTCAATGGCTTCAAGAAGTACTACTTCTGCCCCAATAACATCTTCCCGACCTTTAGTTTCACAGACACAGCAAAGGCTTCTGAGATTTAGTAAGTCTAAGATGACTACTTCTGAGAAGAGTTCCGGAGGCTTTGATAAATGCAGACATTGTGGGAAATATCACATCGGACTATGTAGGAAGCTTGTAAGATGCTTTCATTGTCATCAGCTAGGTCACTATAGGAATGCTTGCCTATAGTTAGGACGAGCCACTGTAGTTGTTCCATCTCCATCAGCCCGTACGAATATACAGAGGAAAGATTCCACTAAAGTACAACTGAGACAATGAGTGACTATACGATCTGTCGTGGAGAGTAACACCCCGGCATATCCACCTTCTAGACCACAGACTCGTACTTCGACAAGGATTTTTACTGTAGCGGAAGACAAAGCATGAGTCCAACCTAGAGAGAATGAGTGAAAAGTTAGACATAGGTATAAGATAGTAATAAGAGATGTAAATATTAAGTGATGAGAATGTAAATAAAGGTTTCAAGAATAATATAGTAAATGAGTTTATAGGGAATATTGTAATGAAACTTTCTTAATATACATATTGTGCAAAACGGAGTTCGAAAATGCTAAGGATGTGCATGAATCATGCCTCTACATTATATGAAGGATAATCAAGAAAAAAGGATGACTTTTAGGAATTGTGGTATTGCATGAGATGTAATGATCAAGTTGAGATAAATCTTTGAGGCATCAATAGGATTATAAAGCATACACGTATAATAGATTATAATTCAATGGAGATGACATTGTGATGCAATGACATATAGTACAAGGAAACTTAAGCATATGGTTGGAAAAGATATGAATGATATGAAGTTGTACGCAAGTATAATAAGAAGGTTGACATGCACTATAAAAATTATTATATTGAAACTAGGATTGGGATGTGGATGAATAAAGGGGAATGTAGTCCAAGGCATGTGAACACATGGATCTCTATACATAATGAGAGATGTTGACATTTGAAAATACATGTACATATGTATATATGAAATTGATAATTTTACTAACTAAGGTGAAGAATTATTCTCAATAATTAGGAGATTTTGAAATAATGTCCAGAGAGGTTAGTGATGTCACGACCCGAAACCTCCCTCGGGTCCATGACAACTGCCACAACGTCCCGATTGACACTCATTACCTGAAATGCCAACCGAAACCCCGTAAGGCTTACATATCAGTTTTTTTCCTTTCTTGTGAGCAATCGTTGTTAAACATTCTATTTAAAACAATTATCGGTCGTTTTCGGCTCAAATAAATCAAAAAAAAAAATTTTTAAAAGGATTTATAGACAAATATCACTATTCAAAATATTGATTAAAATATAGCATTTTATATAAAACAATATTTATAGAAACACGTGTAAGAAATCTTTTGTAATGTGTAAGTAAAATAAATTCATACATACAAAAATTTACTAAGTTATAATGTACAATAATGGTTACAATGATAAGTGGCCCAAAATACACCCAGTGTTAGTGCTAGAACCCTACTGTCTGTGTGGTAGAGATGTCAACTGGAATCCTCGACAAAATAGGGTATCTACAAGCTACCACAGACCTGAAATGTTTGGAAAGGAGGTGGGTGAGATTTTGCAATCCCAATGAGTAAACAGACATTATCATAAATATCTAAAGGAGAGTAAAATGGAGGCAAGTTTAAACAACAAATTACGAACCATTTCATAATGTTTTCAATTTTTTCTTAAACCTTAAAACATTTGTAATTTACCAAAACATTTGTCAAGGCTTATAACCTTTATTAAAAACATGGCTCAAGCCAAAATCTAGTCCTCGGGGATACCTTGGCCGAGGCATCTAACCGAGTCCGCCAAGGTTGTTAAGATATTTACATGTTAAACACATTCTAGTTTTGAAAACAAGTCGTTCCTTAGCGTTGGCCGAGTTACACATTCACGTGAGGGTTTGACGTGAAGTGAACTCTAACACTACCCCGGGAGTTACCCTCCTTGCCTCTACAATCGGAGTAACTATGAAACTGGGTTTACCATGCCCCTCTAATAGGTAGTCCACGAAAACCCATCACTGCAGTGACTAAACCTACCAATTTTAATAAAATTTCGACAGTATAACGTAGCTTTTATTTATTTATCCAACCTGCATAGTAAAAGACAGCTTACATTCTATTCCCAATGCAATTATAAAATATAGCCACATATACTCATATATCATAATCCATTCATAAGAAAATATATTTTTCAAGACAATTGGTAGCCTCCAATTACTCAATTTCATAATCAACACAATATATTTTTATTTGTCACATTTATTTCTAAAACATTGAAAATCCCGTTTTAATCTCATTTTCGTTTCATAAAATACATAAAAAGCATTTAAAAATAAACTCTAGATAATTTACAATAATAATAGGTTTACTCATCGTTTGTACAGATGAAATGCTTCCTAGGTGCCCCAATCACTGTTGGTCGGGTACAACTTCCTTGCCTTTACCGGAAGGCTCTCCTCCTAGACACATTGCAAAATTTACCCAATTCACCACATTGATGCTAAATCACTATATATTTGACTTAAATCCTATACTAATGCATGGTATGAAATGCAATAGTCAAAAATGTCTTAAACGCGGTATTAACCTATTTTTGGTACTTTACCTGATAAATTGCTAAAGCGCTCCATTTTAGCTCTAAATTGTCCCATTCTCTCTCCAACATTTCTAACTATTAATTTTCAGTCAATATTCCTCTAAAATCATCAAAATCAGCTCACTCTCTTCCTTGGAAAATTCAGCCAAAAATGGGACATTAACTCTGTTAATTTTTCACTTTGTTTTTCTATCACATTTAACCATTTTTCATCATTTTCTCTTCATTTCTCTTAGAATAAAAATCAGATTATCATTATTGTACCTCATTGCAGATTCGGCCAAGGGTGGGTATTGTGAAAATTTAATGCTTTCTTGCCCAATTTAATTTCTAAACACATTTAACTAACTAAAATTATCAATTTAACTAAAAATTAAAACCTAAATATTTCAATTTCTCCCCCCTTGAAATTCGTCCAGCCCTTGATGTCACTTTTAGATCTCTCTCCTCAATCATGCTAAATGGAAACAAAGGCATAGGAAAGGTAGAAATCAAGCTAAAGTAAAAAAATCTTACCGTTAGACTCGTAAACGGGAGAAAAACGTAAATTCCCCTTTGAATTTTTCTAGTTTCTCTTTGGTTTTTCTTTTTTTCTTCCTTTCCTCTCTATTTTCTCTCTTTTTCTCCCTTATGGCCGACCATCACTTAAAATGGGGTTTAAATGGGCTGACTTTTCATTAAAATAATATTAAACCATTAAAAAAATGCCATGTGTCACTTTCCCATTGGTCTGTTTTTAAATTTTCATCCATTTGTTTCCAAATTTTCACCATACACTTGTCCCACATATCCATAGCTTAGATAAAATTCTCAGACTTATCCAAAGTCTTGGTGGAGTAATTTTTGAAATTTACACTTTTGCCCCCGTAAAAGTCAAAAATTATATTTTTACCCCAAAAACTGAAAAATTACCCATAGACATATTTTTCATCCCTTATACTCATACCATTCTACAATTTGTCAAATGTGATCTAAGTGCTCTCAAAATCTCAAATTTTGTCCACGAATGGAAAAATTACGATTTTGCCCCTAAACATCAAAATTTTCAAATTTTTCCTAAATGAACCCTCGAACTCCGAACAATCATTTTTAGTCATTCCTTGACTATAAAATGTTAAATGTCATCCTACGATTCCTATTTGAACCAGTTCGAGGTTAAATCAATTCAAGTGTACCGTTAGGTATAATACCGGGTTTCGTCTATTCTTAGGGACTTTCCTAGCATAATAACATGCTACTCAGTGCATGTATGTTATGACATGTATTTATAGGGTCGGGTTTTACAAGTAAGCTAAAATGTTAACGGGCATGCAATGAACGATTAAAGTTATGAGTGACTTTGAAGGTAAACCTTGGATTGTTTAAGTTCTTAATGGAACTCTATTAAAGGAAGGGTATGGACCAGTATAAGATGAATGAATCAAGGTTGGGAAATTGGGCATGGAGCAAATTAATAAAATGATGATTAAGTATACATAAGTAAGTATGATATGTGATCAAAATCGGTATAATTGAGATGAAGTTATGGTTCAAATTTAATAAGGGTGATAAAAGTATGCTTGGTGACTCGATATAAGAAATTATGAATGAGAAAGGTACTGCTGATCTGGCTTCAAAGGATGATAACTACCATAAATAAAGCATTTAATTGAACTGAAGGTGAACGAGGTAATAAATTGAATGTCCCTATAGAAGGAAAAAGGAATAGGATCATAAAAGGAGATTAATAACGCAATATCGACGTGAATTCGAGGATGAATTCTATTTAAGTGGGGGAGATTGAAATGCCCCATATTGTGATATGATGATAAATAAAGTTGGTCGAATGCGAATTGAGGCATAATAAGGAACTTTGGGAACCAAAGAGACAAGATAAAATTTTTAGAATAAAATAATATTTTATTAATGAAATAATATTAAAATATTAATATTTAGCCGGATGTCAAAATCAGACATGAAGAAGGATCATATGGTTGATCCAACTAGGGGAAAAGATGTCAAGCCTGACTCTATAAAATACTTGTCATGACATACATGTGATGGATAGCATGTTTGCATGCTAGGAGAGTCCCAAAAAAAATTTACAAAAGTCGGTATTGTACCTAGAGGTACAACAAAGTTGATTTAAGCCTCGAACTAGATCAAATAGAGAATTTAAGATGAAATTAAGAATATTAAAGTCCCAGAATGGTTTAATATGGTGATTTGGAGTTTGAGGATCAACTTGGAGTCAAACCAGAATTTTCACTATCTAAGGGTAAAATGGTCATTTGCCACCTGAGGACAAAATGGAAATTTTTAGAAAAGATTTTTGGCCCCTTTGACTTATTGGAGTATGTTTTGAGGATTAAGAAGTGAAAAAAATTTATTCTTGGTATTTTCCAGAGCATAGGGGCAAAATGGTAATTTTACCACTCTAGGGGCAAAACAGTAATTTTTCACCACCAGGACATTTGTCCAGCACATGGTTTTCCCTTATTCTCATTTTGACCATTGACTAATTGTGTGGTGGAGATAAAAAGGATTAAAATTTTTAAAGTTTTAAAAACGGGCCAATGACATGATGCCACGTGTCATGCCTTTATTAATTTATTATTTTCCTTTTTAAAAGGCACAAAAATCAGCTCATCTTCCACCCCATGGCCGGCCAAACCAGCAAGAAGAGAGAGAAAATAAAAACAAAACCCTAGAGAGAGAAAATCAAAGAAAAAGTGTGAATTTTCAAGGAAATTAAGTGAAAAA
>NW_017234933.1:0-3380 GCF_000208745.1 Theobroma cacao | reverse complement strand
TATTATCGTCTGAATTATCTAGAGTAGTTTTTATTCAATTTTGTGATTTGTGAAAATTATTTTAAATGATGAATTTCTTGTTTTATGAGAAAAATATGAATTTATAAAATCAATGGAATTATAAAATAAATTGAATTTTTTATAAATTGATTTGAAAATAGAATGTTGGATTTGAAAATTTGAGTAATTGGAGACCATGTGATTTATTGTAAATTATGATTTGAATTAAATTGCTTGTGATAAATTGGCATGATTGGCTGAATTTATACTTGTGTTGAAAAATATGAACCGTCTGTTTTGTCTTGATAAATTGGTTAGTAATGTAATTGCGATGCTATGCCATTGAGATTTGATCAATTGGTGGATTAAAGATTAGCTACTACAGTGGTGGGGTTCCGTGGACCAACCTATTAGAGGGGCACGGTAAACTCTTTTATATTCTCACCTCGGTCGTAGAGGCGCGTAGGGTATCTCCTAAGGTGGGCTTTTTGAGTGCAGTTCACGTTAACTACCACGTGAAGTGAGACTCAGTCAACGTCAAGGAATGGCTGCTTTTTTTTAAAAATAAAAACAAGTTTTATGATTATATAAAATTTTTCACAACCTTGGCAGACTCGATTGGATACCCCTGGTCCAAGTGTCCCCGAGTATAGGATTTGGCATGAGCCAAGTTTTGAGAAATTCACGAGCCATATTGATTATTTGGTTGAAATGAATATTCGTGTTGTGAAAAATTTGCTAAAATGAATTATTTTTAATTGTCTCCCTTTATTGGCCTTTAGATTATTTAGATGGTGTTTGTTTACTCACTGAGATTTTATAATCTCACCCTTTTTTTTATCCCATCATTTCAGGCCGGGTTAGCCTGTAGATGCAAACATCGTCGAGAACTATAGTTGGCCATACTATTTCAAAAACTGTAGGTTTACTATCTTTACTACTTTGTTCATTTGTGGGCCCACGTAGCACTGTAAATTAAATTTCATACTTTGGTTTTTCGTATTATAGTTTGTATAAATATATTTAACTTTTACGCTACTAAAAATCATTTTCAGAATACTCTATAACTATTAATTTGTAAAAAAAAATAGAATATTTTGTCGAATATTTTTATTTTATTTAAATAGTTATAATTCCATTTTAAATCACGTTTTAGACATTCAAATTTAATTTCGATTTCCAAATATGCATTTCTCGCTTAAGTACTACATTTTGGTCGAATTTGAAATTTTTGACGAAAAATGGCCAAAATGTCTTTGTGAAGTAAAATTTATTTTTCCACTGTTTTAAATCGAAAAAAGGCTTAAAAGCCTTTAAAATACGACATTTGACAACGATTAACCACAGGGGAGATAAGAAACTGATATGAAAGCCTTGCGAGGTCTCGATATGGTATTCGGGGGATGAGTGCTTATCGGGACATCGCGACGGTTGTCACGGACTCAAGGATGGTTTCAGGTCGTGACAATTAAAGTGGTATCAGAGTATGGTTTTGAAATTGTTTTAAAGGTTTACAGTGTCAGCGTGGCCCTGAGTTAAATTAGGTCGATTAGAATGCGTAGGTCTGCATATAGAGTTTGAGGTTGCTTAGACTTGTTTTGTTTTCTTTTATAGAACATTATGCTTCCTCGACGTGGACGTCTGCCCCTTACTAGATCAGCTAGGCGGGGCAGAGGTCGTCCTCGACAGAATCGACCAGATCCTACAGAAGAGGAATCGGCTGCGTCCATTATTAGAGCAGCACCTGCTGTTGAGCAGCCCGAAAGTCCTCCACATCCTCCACCACCTACCGACATTCCTGCCATGCCTCCTGAGGTATCACAGGCATTGGCAACTTTCTTCATCGCTATGGCTGGTCCGGCTCAGACTGGTCAATTTCCACCTATAGTGCCTCCAGCTACTTCTACAGTGCCACCGATGCCGGATATTTCTATTTCTAAGAAATTGAAGGAAGCTAGGCAGCTAGGTTACGTTTCTTTTACGGGGGAGTTGGATCCTACTGTAGCCAAAGACTGGATTAACCAAGTTTCAGAAACTCTCTCTGACATGCGATTAGAGGATGACATTGTCACGACCCAGAACCTCCCTCGGGCCCATGACAACTGCCACGACGTCCCGATTGACACTCATTATCCAGAATGCCAACCGGAACCCCGCAAGGCTTACATATCAGTTTCTTTCCTTTTCTGTGAGCAATCGTTGTTAAACATTCCATTTAAAACAATTACTGGTCGTTTCTGGCTCAAATAAATCCAAAGATAAATTTTTTTTAAAGTATTTATAGACAAATATCACTATTCAAAATATTGATTAAAATATAGCATTTTTATATAAAACAATATTTATAGAAACACGTGTAAGAAATCTTTTGTAATGTGTATGTAAAATAAATTCATACATACAAAATTTTACTAAGTTATAATGTACAATAATGGTTACAATGACAAATGGCCCAAAATACACCTAGTGTTGGTGTTAGAAACCTACTGTCTGTGTGGTAGAGATGTCAACTGCAATCCTCGACAAAATAAGGTATCTACAAGCTACCACAGACCTCAAATGTTTGGAAAGGAGGTGGGTGAGATTTTGCAATCCCAATGAGTAAACAGACATTATCATAAATATCCAAAGGCGAGTAAAATGGAGGCAAGTTTAAACAACAAATTACGAACCATTTCATTATATTTTCAATTTATTTCTCAAACCATAAAATATTTGTAATTTACCAAAACAGTTGAAATACCCCATACTTTGATATGGTGATAAATAAAGTTGATCGAATGCAAATTAAGGTCAATTAAAATGTTTAGAAGTGATAAAAGACGAAAGGAGTAGTTTAGGATAAAATATTTCGCAAGTGAGAAAATAATAATAAAATAATAACAATTTTATCGGAGGAGAACTTGTTACATAAAAGGCGAATTGGAAGTCAAGTGAGGCATAATAAGGTATTTTGGGTACCAAGGAGACAAGATAAAATTTTTAGAATAAAATAATATTTTATGAATGAAATAATATTAAAATATTAATATTTAGTCTGATATCGAAATCAATTATGAAGAAGAATCATATGGTTGATCCAAGTGGGGGAGAAGATGACAAGCCCGACTCTATAAAATATTTGTCATGACATACATGTGATGGATAGCATGTTTGCATGCTAAGAGAGTCCCAAAAAATTTACAAAAGTCGGTATCGTACCTAGACGTACAACAAAGTTGATTTAAGCCTCGAACTAGATCAACTAGAGAATTTACGATGAAATTAAGAATTTTAAAGTCCCAAAATGGTTTAATATGGTGATTCAGAGTTCGAGGATCAATTTGAAGACAAATTGAAATTTTCGCTATCCAAGGGCAAAATGGTCATTTGCCACCTGA
>NW_017234932.1:0-11218 GCF_000208745.1 Theobroma cacao | reverse complement strand
AAAATGCATAATTTTCACTCCTCATAGTCATTTCACACTCCAAATAATTAAATTTGATCAAAATCCTTTCAAAAATTAAATTTTTGATTCTGCTTGGCAAAATTACCATTTTACCCTTTTACTCCAAATTATACCGAAATTAAAATTTTTCACTTCTAAACTTCAAATCTTACACCAATAAGTCAAATGGGGGCAAAAATCTTTTCTAAAAATTTTCATTTTGTCCCCAGGTGGTAAATGACCATTTTGCCCCTAGATAGCGAAAATTCCAATTTGACTCCAAATTGATTCTCGAACTTCGAATCACCATATTAAACCATTCTGGGACTTTAAAATTCTTAATTTCATTGTAAATTTTCTATTTGATCTAGTTCGAGGCTTAAATCAATTTTATTGTACCTCTAGGTACAATACCGACTTTTGTAAATTTTTTTCGGGACTCTTTTAGCATGCAAACATGCTATCCATCACATGTATGTCATGACAAATATTTTTATAGAGTCGGGCTTGTCATCTTCTCCCCCACTTGGATCAACCATATGATCCTTCGTCATGACTGATTTCGACATCCGGCTAAATATTAATATTTAAAAAAAATTTATCTTGTCTCTTTGATACGTGAAATACCTTATTATGCCTCACTTGACTTCCGAATCGCCTTTTATCTCACAAATTCTACTCCGATAAAATTATTATTATTTTATTGTTATTTTCTCACTTGCAAAATATTTTATCCTAAACTACTCCTTTTGTCTTTTATCACTTTTAAACATTTTAATTGACCTCAATTTACATTCAATCAACTTTATTTATCACCATATCAAAGTATGGGGTATTTCAAACAATTTGATTGCAATGAATCAGAAGACATGGAAGATGAAAACTCAACTGTAAGAGGCACAATGACCTTAACTGATATATATAGTAGGTGCAATATAGCAATAGTTGAACCTACTAGTTTTGCCGAAGCATTCAAAGATAGAAATTAAAAAAAAGCTACGGATATTGAAATTAGTATGATCAAGAAGAATAAGACTTGGATTCTTGTTGACAAGCTTGTTGATCAAATTATGATTGGTGTCACGTAGGTTTTCAGAACCAAATTAAATCCTGGTGGGTCAATTAACAAGTTTAAAGCAAGGTTGGTGGTTAATGGGTATGCTCAACTGTATGGGGTTGATTATTTAGAAACTTTTACCTTAGTAGTCAAACATGACACTATTAGAATGCTTGTTGCATTATCTGCCAAAGAAGGTTAGAAAATCTATCATTTGGACATCAAATCAACTTTTGTCAATGGTTTTCTATCTAAGGACATAAACATTGAGCAACTAGAGGGTTATGAAGAAAAAGACTTGGAAGGGAAAGTTTGCAAACTAATCAAGGCTTTGTATGGTCTCAAACAGGCTCTAAGAGCCTGGTATAAAAGAATGGATGAACACTTAAGAGGTTAAGGCTTTGACAAAAGCTTTAATGAACATACGCTCTGTGTTATGAAATGAAATGACTCAATTATGCCTATAATTGCATTGTATGTCAATGATCTATTTATAACTAGTCATGATCATGAGTTTTTGATAGATTCAAGAATCAGATTATGAAGGTGTTTGAAATGACAGACTTAGGGCGGATAACTTATTTCATGGGGATGGAATTCATACAAAAGATAAATAAGATCTTTATGCATCAAACAAAATATGCTAAAGACTTGTTAAAAAGGTTTAAAATAGAGTCTTGCAAGTCAATGTCTACTTATTTGTCCACTTAAGATAAACTAAAGAAGGAAAATGGTGCTGTTGAAGCAAATGGGCTAGTGTACAAAAGCTTAATTGGATCTTTCTTGTATTTATTAGCCACTTGACTTGATATTATGTTTGTAACTCGCTTACTTTCAAGGTTCATGTAATCACCCTATGAGTTACATTATACAGTAGCTAAGAGAATACTCAAGTATGTTAAGGGCACTGTAAGTTTTGGTTTGAGATATATGAAGAATGAAAGCTCTAAACTACAGGGGTTTAGTGATAGTGATTAGGCTGATTCATTTGAAGATTCTAAAAGCACCAGTAGGTTCTGTTTCTCATTTGGGAGTGGAGTTTTATCTTGGAACTCTAAAAAATAGGATGTTGTAGCTTAATTAACTACAGAAGTCGAATACATAGTAATTGCGGCTATTGCAAATCATATTTAGTGGCTTAGGAAGATCCTATCAGACTTGAGAGTTAAACAACTAGAAGATATATTGCTAAATGTCAAAAACAATCAACTGTTGTTATAGCAAAAAATCCTATTCAGCATGGTCAAACCAGGCATATCAAGGTGAAATACTATGCTTTAAGGGAGGCTGTAAAAGAAAATGAAATTATTTTGTAGTATTGTCCAACAGAAAACCAAGTAGTTGATATCTTTACCAAAGCTTTAAATAAAGAAAGATTTAAGTTTCTCAAATCAAATCTAGGTGTTTACCAGATTCTAGATCAAAGAGGTGTGTTGGAAGATTGATTCGGAACTAGTAGAAGAAAGCTTGGCGGGAAACAACTGAAATTCAAAGGAAGATGATGAATGGAGTTAGAGCAAAAACGTCAATGTTTCACCTTTACCAAATCTTAATTTGGTGAAATGCATGCTAAAGAAACCATTTCATTTCTTTTTATAAAGTCTGTTTAGTCATACAATGTTATTTTGTATCGTTTCTTGTTGTTTTCTTTTTAATACAATTACTTGTTATGTCGTCTTGTATGTTATAAGGCATTTTAACCACATTTTCTTTATGTTCTTGTATTCATTGTTTTGAATTGAATTTTATACCTCGATTTAGGTGCTCAGCCAACATTTAGGTGTTTTGTTATTCTTGAGGCTACATCTAAGAGCCCAAATTATTATCTTTTCAAGTATGTTGATATAAAAGTTGAAAATCAATTAAATATTATTGATTTCTTTTGTCCAATTCTTTGATAAGCTTTAAAACTTCTTTTTCAATGTTCTTCATGCCCTTTTTAGTGTTCCTAGCTTTTTCTTTTGTTTAAAAACTTCAACGTTCGATGTGAAAGAGGAGTCATCATCAATTTTTTTTTATTTAGGTGTGATCTTAAGTTCATTTAAAAGGATAGGTTCCGGTTCACGGATCAAGCTAGGTTCGGAAGTACAATTACGTGTGAGGAAAGTATTAGTACTGTCACAACCCAATTCTCGGGCCATGACCGGCGCAAGGACCCATAGGCATAGCCCATTAAGCCCAAGCAAGTCTCTCAATATGCACTTGTATATTAACCCATCTATCTAGCATATTTCTTTAAAATCTGTACTTAATAGTGTTCAAATGCTAATTTCTCCAACGCAACTCATAAAACCCAAGTGAATGCTCACATTAGCATCATAATTCAAATCATACATAAATAGTTGTCAATATATCTTTGCAAATTCACATGAAATATATACAAAAACTTTGACCGTTAGCGGAGTGACTCTAGATGGGGAGATATGACTACTGAGTGTCAAGATACCTACCCAAGGGATGGGGGTACGCGGACACCTCAATCTACATATCAATGACCACTGAATCTGAAAACGTGAGTATAAACTCAGTGAGTGAACATAGAAAGGGAACAAGCAATATAATAAGGAAAAGTTTGAAATCATAATGCACTTATTTGAAAACGATGCACTTTGGCTTAAGTCCTTATTAAAACCCTCAATTGAACCCTTGGGCACTAAATCATGTGACGATAGAGAATTCATATTCAACATGAAATTGGAGAAGTGGAAAATATGGCAAAAACCAGTCAAATGCTAAGCGAAACAGAAAGTTTCATTCTCGCTACAGCAAAAGGCATTCTTGGTTTGCATACAGTTCAGTTTTTCAAGGATATCTTCCATTACATGGGTCCAATTGACATGCTTGTTGAGTCATTAGAAAGCTAAGAGGTAGGGCTACGACTTTAGTGTTTACCACTTTTCCCAGTTCTGATCAAAAGGTGGTCAAAATTACTATCAAAGTGATAGCACTGCACCACCACCGAGAGTTTCTGGCAGCAGCGAGAATCCATTTCACTACAGCCAAATTCCTTGTTGCAATGAACACCAATTTGACAATACTTACCAACTTTCAAAGTTCAACATGCAAGATTCACATATGCAAAACCATATACCATACTCATGAACTTTGATTTCATAAACATAGATGTATATATATAAATACATAGATAACACCAATATCAGCATAATCACACCCGGCTCATGTACATCCCCCCACATCGGGCACATAGCCTGTGCCATCATGTGCATCCCCCCACATCGTGAACACACACGGTTATAGTCATCATACACAATATCAACTATCATGCACAACATATATATATATATATATATATATATATAATCATAATGAAATAGTGCATGAATCAATAACAACCACATATCACAACATAAAACCATTTAGTAAAAGCTTGTTCCCAAGGCACTTGTTTTAAGATAAAGTTGTATAAAATCATTCAAATGCTTTGTACAAAACAGTCACATTCCTAAAATAATTTTGAAATGTAGTTCACTTACCTTACTATAGCGGGATATTACATCGCTATTTGATCGGAGGTGTCTCAACTATTTTCACTAGCTGGTCGCTCGTTATTTACTCCAGCACGCCACCACAGTACTCTAACCTTATCTTTGCACTTCCTAACAATAATACGAACTCAATAAATTTAATTACATATGTATATGGGTAGCACTTCAATCAATTAATCCTTACTCAAATTTATGTTTTTCATCCAATCATGAAACCATTTTCAATTAACTCACATCTTAATACTTTTTTACCAAAATTACTTATATCATTGCTTACAAAATTCCTTAGATTATATCACCAGTAACTTAATTATGATGTCACGTGTCTACTTCAACCTTTCTAAATAATTTTCACCCAAATCTATCTTATATTTCCACTTATAATCCACATATATGGCAGCAACAATCATTCTCACTTTCACTCGATTATTTCCTAGTTTGCATGCATTGTTATCTATCTAACATTCAATACTTTGTTTCTCAATCCTCCATCCACAATATTCCTTTTTCATTTCTTTCAAACAACATGCCATACAATCTTAATAATTTTCAACTAGCTTAGGCAAATAAATCCTTTCAACAACCATAATTCCTCACAATATTCAACTAATCGTAGGCTTTAAAACATAGTGTTATGCTTACCATTTTCCTTTTCCACTTTGAGTCCTTCATGTACCCATGGGTTTATTGGCTTACATGTTACCAATTTTTCTCCAATCAAGCCAATTTTTGCTGCCACAAGACATTTCTCTAAGTCACTAACTCATTTTCAAAAACTACTCAGGCCAAAAACAAGAATTCTTACCGTTCCTTGCTTGAATCACCAAAACCAAGCTTTTTTCTTCCTTACTCTCTTTTTCTGTCTTCTCCTCCTAGGGTTTAGATGTGCTGGAAATTGGGGTTAGAAGTTGTAACTTTGGTGCACAAGGAGTTGGGAGAGGAAAGAAGCAAGAAGAGAAAGCAAATGGAAAGAAAACAAGGACAGAAAATGAAAGAAAATTAAGTTTCCATGGGAAAATGAGAGAATGGCGTTGGAAGCTTCAAGAATGAAGAAGAAACATCTTGCTAGAGGAGATGAGGACTGTTTTGGGCTGAAAAGGATGAGAGTCAAAGCTTCCTTTGGAAGCTTTGACCAAACTTTGTGTAAAATTACCATTTTACCCTTTTTGTTTCTTTCCATTTTAATTTAGTCCTCCCAACACTCATTTAACTCCAACTTCCTTCTATTATCTTCTTCTACAGATGTACAAACAAAGTATGAAGTTTGTACTCCAATGCGGTGTCCCCATAATATTTAAAATATTTATTTACCCGCACTGTCTTTACTTAATAAAGACACGCGACCCCATTAACGTCATTTTTCTCCAAAATTCTCTCATTCTTCTTCTCCCCCACTTAGATTGACCATATACTCCTTCTTCATGAAAAATTTTGACACTGAATAAAAATTAATATTTTATATTATTTTATTCTAAAAATTTTCTCTTGTCTTCTCTTATTCTCTTGGTACCCAAAATACCTTATTAGACCTCAATTGATTTTCGAATCACTTTTTATCTCACAAATTCTTCTTCGATAAAAATATCATTATTTTATTATTATTTTTTCGTGTCTAGAATATTTTATTCCAAACTATTCCTTTCATCTTTCATCATTTCTAAACATCATAATTAACCTCAATTGGCATCTAGTAAGTTTTTATTTGTCACGACCTAGTACTCTCCTCGAGCCCGTGACAACGGTTGCGATGTCCCGATAGACATTCATCCCCTGGAATGCCAATCGGAACCTCGCAAACACATATTTCATAATCAAAAATAAATTTAGATGTCTAAAACATTCATTTAAAGTGAAACTATATCTATTTGAATATAACAAAAATATTCAATAAAATTTTCTATTTTCTTATAAAACAATATTTATAGAGTTACCGGTAAATAATTTTTGTAGCTTAAAAGCTAAATAAATTCATACATACTATAATACAGATAACCAAAGTATAAAATTTAATTTACAGTGACACGTGGGCCCTTGATGACTAAAAGTATCAAAAGAAATGAACCTACAGTTTTTGGATGATGCAAGTCCAACTGTAGTCCTCGACGATATCAACTATCTATAGTCTATTCTGAGCCTGAAATGGGTGGAAAGGAGGGTAGTGAGATTATAAAATCCCAGTGAGTAAACAAATATAATTTAAATTAGCTAAAGCCGAGTAAAAGAAGACAATCAAAATATCCCATCATATTACGTATTTCACAACTTGAAAATTCATCCCAACCCATGCAAACGGTTGTATTTCATTTAATTTCTCATTAAGGCTTATGACTTTCATAAACATTTGGCTCATGCCATCAAATAGTGCTCGATGACACATTGATCAGAGGCGTACACTCGAGTCCGTCAAGGCTGTTAAAAATTTCGTATACACGTAAAACATATTTTTATTTCGTTTTGAAAACACAGCCATTCCCTGGTGTTAGTGGAGTTCATCATCACAAGGTGGTTTGACGTGAAGTGAACTCTAACCATACCTCAGAAGATACCCTACGCGCCTCTCCGATCGAGGTACATATATAACCGGATTTCGTGCCCTCTAATAGGTTGGTCCACAAAACCCGCCCACTGCAGCAAGCTAAACCCACCATACAATAAAATTTGCAATAGCATGACATGGCAATTATTTTATTTTACAGCCTCTCAAGGCAAATCAATAATTCATGCATTTTCAGCACATTTATCAGTTCAACCGTTCATGCCAATATTGCCATAAGCCAATCAATTAAAACCATAAATTTATAACATATCAAGTGGTCTCCAATTACTCTATTTTCAAAGTCATCATTCAATTTCAAGACAATTTATAAATTCATTTCATTTAAACACATTTTCCATAAAATTCACAAAATCGAATAAAAAGACCACTTTAGATAATTAAAATGATGATAAGGTTACTCACTTCACAATAGCGGGATTTTTACGTCGTTATTAATTCATACACGTATAATTATTCCTATTTGCCAGTCACATACTTCGTTCGGCACGCTTCCACAATAAACTTTGCTAGCAACAATTTAAACCCAATATACTTAGTGCATCAATTCCACTTCTCATTCTCATTCTATCATAATCCATTCGCCTAATTCACATCTTTATACATTTTTACTAAAATTTATTTGCATCCTTCACACACGTAATTCTTTAGATTATTAACACCAGTAACTTATTTATGGTATTAAGTGCCTATTTCAACCTTCTAAGCAACTTAAAGTTTTCTTTATATCACCAAATAACCAATGTATAATTAAATAAAATGAGCTAACCTCTAAATAGTCCAATTTCACAATAAGCCATGGAGAAGAGTAAAGCAATTTTACCAAATTAGGCTAGGTTGGCCCAAGTCTCCACCTTCCTTCTATTTTGGACTTTTCTTCCTTTGTTGTTTTTGGACCCTTTTTCAGGGACTCTTCCCATCTCTTTCTAATTGGGCCATGCCCATTCTTTCCTTATTGGGTCATGTCCATTTTTATGCATATATGTAGATATATATATATTTTTTCTTTTCTTTTTTATTTCTCTTTTTCCTCTCTTCCTCTTCTCTCCAGCAGACTAGCAACTTCTTTCTTGTCTTTCTTTTTCCTTTCTCACGTACAAGAGCTGTCCATAATTTCCTCCTCTCTTTCCTTCTCACCGCTTGTCACAACTTCTTATCTTTCAACCAAGAAATTTTCAGCAGCTGGAGCTGCTCATATACACATCAAAATCAGTAGTTAAGCTGCTCTATTTCTCCTCAAAATTAGCAACTAAGCTGCTCTATTCTCCCTCCAAAAATCAACAGCCAAAGCTACAAAAATTAGCAACCAAAATCGTACCTTTCAACTTTCAAAATCAGCAACCAAAACCGCACCTTTCAGCCTTCAAAATCAGCAGTTAAAGCTTCAAAAATTAGCGACCAAAGCTGCTCCTTCTTTCCTCAAAATCAGTTCTTTCCTCCAAAATTTGCAGCAAAATCGCCCCCCTCAACTCAGCTTTTTCAACCTTCCTTTTCTTCCTTTTTTCTCCCTCACCGTGCGACTTTCTTTCCTTTCTTTTTTTTTCCTCTTTCTCGGCTGCTTCTTTCTTCTTTCTTTCCTTTGTTCTATTGTTTCTCTTTTATTCTCCCTCATAACTGACTTCTCTCCCTTCTTCTTTACTTTGTTATTTACTTATTATTTTTTTTTGTTTCATGAATCTTCCAATTTGCCCCCCCCCCCCATCTTTCTTTCCTTCTTCATTTTATTCCACATGGTCGGCCCCCTTCCATCAAATAAATTAAAGAGTCTTTTGACTCTTTTTATTGACCACATGGGCGACTGCCCATGTTGGTCTTCTCTTTTTTTTTATTTTATTATATATATATACTTATACTATTATTTCACTATTTGTTTATTTTATTTCTTCCATTAATTTCACTACATAATCCTTCAATCTTTATATTTTAAATTCGATCCTTTTAATACATCTAAAAATTTCAATTTTCATCTATCTTCCTTTCTCTATACGTGTACTACCAAATTATCAAAATTGCACTTCAACGCGGTATTATCATGATATTTAAATATCCACTTATCCGCGTTGGCTCGACTTAGCAAAACACGGGTATTTTACTTTTGTCGCTCATTTTCAAAAATTTATTTGTATTTCTTCTCCCCCACTTGGATCAACCATATGATTCTTCTTCATGATTGATTTTGATTTCGACATCCGGTTAAATATTAATATTTTAATATTATTTTATTCTAAAAATTTCCTCTTGTCTCCTTGGTGCCTAAAATACCTTATTATACCTCAATTGACTTCCGAATCACCTTTTATCTCACAAATTCTCTTTCGATAAAAATATTATTATTTCCTCGCATGCGAAATATTTTATCCTAAACTATTCCTTTCATCTTTCATCACTTTTAAACATTATAATTGACCTTAATTTGCATCCGATCAACTTTATTAATCACTATTTCAAAATATGGGGTATCACATTATTAGTCACCATATCAAAGTACGGGGTATTATAAGTACCCTTACAACATCCATTCAATGTGGTACCCAATTAATTATATGTTATCCTTTTAGCTTTAATAAATCAATTTTAAATTCGATATCAAAATTTATTTCCCTTAATTTTTTTTTATATTTTATTATTTTATTTAATCATTTTTACAATAAATAAAAATCTTTTAATATCAAAATTTCTTTTGAATACTTTAATACTTATGGCAGAATTCAAGAAAAATTTCTCGCTTAGAAATTTTCTCGAAGTTATTACTTACAACCTTCTCAAAATTTCATCATCATAAAATTTTTATTTACTCATTTATTTTTTTTATTTATTTTTCAAATAAATAAAAATATCTTGATATTGAAATATCTCTTGAATACTTCAATACTTATGATAGAATTCAAGAAAAATTTCTCACCTAGAAATTTTCAAAAAAATTATCCTTTATAAATTATAAAATTCTTGAATTTCCATCATCAAAAAGTTTCTATTTACTTATTTATTTATATTAAACTTATTTTATATGTTTATTTCAAATTTATCAAATAAAGAAAAAAACTAACTAAGATTAAAAAAAGTACCAAAAAAAAATAGAAAGGAAAAGAAAAAAATAAGTCCATACCTTTTTATGTGAACTGAGCCTACCCCCTTTTAAGGCCTATTACTTCAAATAAGCCACAAACAAGGATTGGATTGAAATGAGCCGCGATCAACATGGGTCAACAGTCAATGGTCAATGTCAACCTCTTCAATAAAAAAAAAAAAAGAGGTTGCAAGTGGGATTTGAACACAAGACCTCCCATTCACCATATTACACTCCAACGAACCGACCAAGGTATGGTGATAGCCAATTCGTAACTTCTTATTATTACTTACGATGACGTTTAATATCCTCACTATATAAACCCAAAATAAAATCCTAGTTCCATTTTTACCCAAGTTTTTTTCCCCCTAGTAGTGTAGCACCCTTTCTCTCATTAAAATTCAACTTCGACTAGTTTCAAACCGTTAGATCGTCATTGCCACCGCTTCTTCCATCATTGACTACTGCATGCAGGTGTTGGAATCTCTCCAATTTTACCCAGAAACCCTTCTCAAGCCAATCTATCACTTGATCAGAACCATCTCTTCAAACTCAACTTAAATTTCCTTGGATCTAATTTTGAAATCTTAAAAACTAAAAACCCAAAAAACTCCAAAAAAGCTTTTTCTTTGCTGATTTTTTATCTTTCCTTCTGCAATCTCTCTGTGTTCATTCTTGGTTGATGAATGGATATTTATACCCATTTTTGCATCAATCTTTAAGATTTTCCTTTTTAAAAGTTAAATTTTGGAATTAGTAGATTAGGATCTTAATCTTGTTATTGCCAATTTTTTTTGTTTTGTTCATTATTTTTTTTCTTTTCTTTTCTCTTTTCTCTTTTTTTTTTAAATTTCTTTTATCTTGATCATTAACTTTTCTTTTTTTATTTCATATTTTATTATTATTATTTTTTTATTTTGATGAGACACCCGAGACGAAATGGGGTGTTTACAAATAAATACTATTCGCATTCACCTCATAATTTATACAAGAAATTAAGTCAATTTGTAGCCTCCAATTACTCAATTTCATAA
>NW_017234931.1:9371-11439 GCF_000208745.1 Theobroma cacao | reverse complement strand
AAGTCGGACTCGTGCCTCATCTTCTGTCACAGCAAAAACTCTTGTCGCGGTACGAGTCTGTGGTCTCAAAGGTGGATGTGACGGGGTATTACTCTCCACACCGGACCGTATGGCTACTCCTTGTCTCGGTGGTAACCCAGAAGAATCTCTCCTCTGCATATCAGTGCGAGCTGGTGGAGATGATGCAGCTACAGTGGCTCATCCTAACTGTGGGCAATTACTCCTAATATGACCCGTCTGTCCACATTGGAAACATCTTGTTGGCCCTCTACATAGCCCACTATGATAATTCTCACAATTTTTGCATCTGTCAGAACCTCTGGAACTCTTCCCAGAACCAGTCATAGCAGATCTGCTAAACCTCAAAGGTCTGTGCTGTGATGGTGGAAATGGAGGTCAAGGAGATGTCACGGAAACAGAAGTAGTGCTCCCTGAAGTCGCTAAGTCCTTGCCTCTTTTTACTGGTTGACTAGAAGACATACCAAGATTCCTCCTTTTTGCAAACTCAGTCCGAATCCTCCTATTCTCAATCACGAACTTCTCAGCCCGTAAAGCCATCTATACCACCTCCTTATGTGGCTCCCTACCAGTCACTGTCATTCGCTCTCTAATCTCATTACGGAGCCCTTCCTTGAAATAGTTGGCCTGATCTTGCTCAGATTTCACCAGATCCGGCACATATAACATCAACTCGTTAAAACGAGTCTCGTACTCCTCTACAGTTAGATTTCCCTATTTCAAACTCAAAAATTCTCTCTTCTTTTCTTTTTGATGGAAATAAGTGAAATACTGACCATCGAATTCCTTGAAAAAATCGGACCATGTCTGAGGAGTAGCGGAACGGGACTTCACCGAATTCCACCAAGTACGAGCCCTCTTCTCTAATAATCTCGTAGCCACCATCAGCTTCATGTCGTCGTCTAATCCCATATCAGAGAGAGTCTCTGAAACTTGATTAATCCAGTCCTTTGCCATAGTGGCATCCAACTCACTTGTGAAAGATACACAACCCAATTGCCTAGCCTCCTTTAGCTTCTTGGAAATGGATACATCTTGTACTGGTGGTGGAACTAAAGGAGTAGCTGGAGGCACTACAGGTGGAACTTGACCAGTCTGAGCTTGACCAGCCATTGCGGCAAAGAAAGCTGCCAATGCTTGTGCTACCTCAGTAGGCATGGCGGGAATACCCGTAGGTGGCTGAGGAGATGGAGGATGTGGAGGACTATCGGCCTGCTCAGTAGCAGGTGCTGCCCGAATGGTAGATGTAGTTGATTCCTCCTCTACTGTATCTAGCTGATGACGTTGGGAATGACCTCTTCCCCTCCTAACCGATCTATTGAGATGTGGGCGTCCGCGTCACGGAGGCATTGTAATCTATAAAAAAATACGAGCAAGTTTAGGTAACCTTAGGCTCTATATGCAGATGCATGCATTCTATTCAACTTAACCTAACTTAACTTAATCCGGGGCCACATTGATATTGTAAATTTTTAAAACAACTTAAAAACTAAAAACTTTGATCTTTAAAACCAAAAGCTTGATACCAATCGAATTGTCATGACCCGATACTCTCCTCGAGCCCGTGACAACCGCCACGGTGTCCCGGTAGACACTTATTGCCCGGAATATCAACCGAAACCCCGCAAGGCTTTACTATTAGTTTCTCTATTTCCTTGTGAGCAACCATTGTCAAATATCGTGTTCTAAAAGATTTTAAGTTGTTTCCAACTTTAAACAAATAAAATATTAATTTTTCGTCTCACAGGGGTATTTTGATCATTTTTCTCAAAAATTTTGAAACTGGCTAAAACGTAATATACAAGTACAAAACACATAATTCATATTCAAAATGAGTTTAAAAGTCTAAAATCTTCATTTAAAATGAAATTATGGTTATTTAAATATAATAAAAAAATAAAAGAAATATTAAGTAAAATATTCTATTTTCTTATAAAATAATATTTATAGAGTTATTTGTGAATAATTTTTATAACGTAAAAGCTAAATAAATTTATACATACTTAAATACAGTAAGCCAAAATATTTAATTTAATTTACAATAACAAGA
>NW_017234931.1:0-2849 GCF_000208745.1 Theobroma cacao | reverse complement strand
GGATTATAAAATCTCACCCCTTCTTCCTATACATTTTTCAGGCTCAGGACAGTTTGTAGATAGTCGAGTAGGACGAGAACTAAGCTCGGAACTGCATTATAGAAAGTAAGAGTTCACAGTCTTACATCCTCTTGGTCAATTGGAGCCCACGTGTCATTGCAGATCAAAACTTATATTTTGGTTATCTGTATTTCTATTCATACAATTTTTACTTTACTTTCATGTGCGAAAAATTATTTACGAATATTTCTATAAAAATTTATTTTATGAGAAAATAGAATATTTTATTTATTATTTTTGAATAGTACTAGTTGTCAACAATTTGCTTTCAAATGAACGTTTTAGATACTTAATTTATTTTTAAATCATTAAATATATATTTTCTGCTTACCTATTACATTTTTAGCAAGTTTTGAGATTTTTGATGAAAAATTACGAAAATGCCCTTATGAGCCAAAAAATAATATTTTATTGTTCTTATTTGAAAATGACTTATGATTTTTTTGAAATGCGAGATTTAATAACTGTTGCTCACCGGGAAGTGTGAAAGCTGATACGAGAGCCTTGCGGGGTTTCGATAGGCATTCGGGGTGAAGAATGTCTGTCGAGGCCTCGCGGCGGTTGTCACGGGCCTGATGGGGAGTTCCGGGTCGTGACAGTAATCCCCTTCATGCTTAAATTACTATCATCAACTTAATCATGTTATCCATTTCAAATGTCATTTATAACCTTATTGCTTCTTCCGATAACCTTTCTCAATAATTATATTACCAGTTTATCCATGTCATACAAAAAAATTCCCATATACATCTAGTCATTTAAACAGCTATTTTTTTTTATAATCCATTCTAGTCATACACTTTAAAAGCCAAAATATTAACTTCTTTGTACAGATAACTATTATCTCCTTTACACTACATCTACCTAGAGTTAAAGTAGTACAAAATCCTATGAAAATATTACATGTCATTAATATCATCATCTTAATCTGATCTTATCAGAAGATTTTACTCCAAGTCCTTCTTAAGATCCTCTTCTGGGTTCTCCTCCTCTTGATATTTTCTCCTTTGTTCCTCAATCCAAGCTTGTTGTATTCTCCTACATTCCTCATAACTCACTGGTGCAGCATTTTTTCCACAACCGGGAGGAAAATGTCGTACAACGTTCACCTTCTTAAAGGGATAATTTGCAATAGTTACTTTCTCCTTATTCTTATCTTGTTGTTCCTTTACATTCATTTCACAGCCTGAAGGATAGTGTCGAACAACTGACACCCCATTCTTAGGACGAATACCTCCTTCGGCTATCTTTAATTTCCCCTTTTATTTAGCATATTCCTTAGATTCTCTAAAAAGGGAATCTCTCATGCTTACATTAATATTATTACTATCTGCACTTTCTGGACTACTCGATTCGGGCTGCCATTTGCTCCTAGTAGTAGAATTTAACGATCCCTTGCTAATACTATGAGAAGCGTCTGGACTACCGTCTCTCCTAGACATGGTGTGTGTGTCACCAGTGCACCTCAAAACCTATACGCAACCAAGTAGTAATTACTTAATCATTCATGCATCACAAGGGCGATTAGGCTTCTACATGTAGATGCATGTATTCTATTCGATCTAACCTAACTTAACTTGGGGCCACACTGACATTGTAAATTTTTAAAATAACTTTAAAACCAAAAACTCTTATCTTTAAAACCAAAAGCTCTGATACCAACTTAATTGTCACGACCTGGAACTCTCCTCGAATCCGTGACAACCGTCGCGATGTCTCGATCGACACTCATTACCCGAAATGTTAATCGGAACACCGCAAGGCTTTAATATCAGCTTATCATTTCCCTTGTGAGTAACCGTTGCCAAATATCACATTCTAAAAGATTTTCAACTATTTTCAACTTAAAACAATAAAAAAAATAATTTTTGTCTCACAGGGATATTTTAGTCATTTTTTCTTAAAAATTTCAAAACTAGCAAATAATGTAGTATACGGGTGCAAAACACATATTTCACAATCAAAAATAAATTTGGATGTCTAAAACATTCGTTTAAAATGAAATTATGACTATTAGAATAAAATAAAAATATTAAATAAAATATTCAATTTTCTCATAAAACAATATTTTTAGAACACTGCATAAATAATTTTACAGCATAAAAGCAAAATAAATTCATATATATCGTAATACAGTAAGTCGGAGTATTTAATTTAATTTACAGTAACAAGTGGGCCCTTGAATAACCAAAAGTAAGAAAGATTGTGAACCTACAGTTTGGAGGATGTAAATCCAATGGTGGTCCTCGATGAAATCATCTATCTATAGACTATCCTAAGCCTGACATGGGTGGAAATGAGGGTGGTGAGATTATATAATCCTAGTAAGTAAATAAATATCATCTAAAATATCTAAAGCTGAGTAAATGGAGACAGATAAAATAGATTAGCATACTGTAATTCATCACCTTTCAACTTGTTTCAACCAAATAAAATTAATTCATATAAATCGAGTAATCAACATGGCTTATAAATTTCTTAAAAGCTTTGGCTAGTGCCAAAATCATTCTCATACCCTGTTATCAAGGATACCTTGATCGAGGGTGATCCCATCCAAGTCCACCAAGGCTATTAAAAAGTTATGTACGCATAAATCATGTTTTTATTTTGAAAATATAGTCATTCCTTGGCGTTGGCTGAGTTCACCCTCACATGGTGGTTTGACGTGAAGTGAACTCTAAAAGTGTACCACGGAAGTTACCCTACACGTCTCTCCAACTGAGGTAAAATATAACGGGATTCCGTGCCCCTCTTGTCACGACCCGGTACTCCCCTCGAGCCCGTGACAA
>NW_017234930.1:7406-11495 GCF_000208745.1 Theobroma cacao | reverse complement strand
CCAAACATTTCAGGTCTGTGGTAGCTTGTAGATACTCTATTTTGTCGAAGATTCCAGTTGACATCTCTACCATATAGACAGTAGGTTTCTAACACCAACACTGGGTGTATTTTGGGCCACTTGTCATTGTAATCATTATTGTACGTTATAACTTTGTAAATTTTTGTATGTGTGAATTTATTTTACTTACACGTTACAAAAGATTTCTTACACGTGTTTCTATAAATATTGTTTTATATAAAAAAATGCTATATTTTAATCAATATTTTGAATAGTGATATTTATCTATAAATCCTTTTAAAATAATTTTGTCTTTGGATTTATTTGAGTCGAAAACGACCGGTAATTGTTTTAAATGGAATGTTTAACGACGATTACTCATAGGAAAGGAAAGAAACTGATATGTAAACCTTGCGAGGTTTCGGTTGGCATTTCGGGTAATGAGTGTCAATCGGGACGTCGCGATGGTTATCATGGGCCCGAGGGAGGTTCCGGGTCGTGACAGATGTTGCTGCATCGGTTCAACCACCTCTCACTAAAAAAAAAACACAATGAAGTTTATTAGTACTCTGCAGCCATCATATTATGATAGGCTAATCAGCAATGCTACCAAGAATTTTGTTGACATAGTGGTTTTAGGAGAAATGATTGAAAATGCAGTTAAGAAAGGTAAAATTGGAGAAAACACTGTCAATAGCATGGAAAAATGTAATGCATCAAAGAAAAGGAAAGGTGAGGCATAGGTTATTACATGTGCGGGGTAGCCATGGGGCGTCAATCCATACCATCTTTATCTTGCATACCAACCTTCCTACCCCACTCTAAATCATATTTCTCATAACTTGTATCCATATCGACTAGTTTCACAACCAACTTTTCATCCAAGAGCACCCACACCTCCACTTATGCCTTGATCATTGCCAAAACCAAACCTTTGTCAGTTGCCTATGCCAATCTTTAAGCTTTTGCCTCTATTAATTGAGAATCAATACCTCAGTCTTGTGCCAATAAAGACAGTTCCAAACCCATCGGCAAGGAATTATTACTCTAACGATACATGTGACTATCACATGGGGGCAATTGGACACTCAACAGGGAAGTGTAGGCAATTGAATGAGAAAATTGAAAATCTCATCAAGGATGGCATTTTGACTCTTGAGCTTATGGAACATTGGCAATCGGCTTTGCCATATATTGAGCTATTGTTAGGAAGTTGAAGAAAAGCCTCAAGTCTCAAACAAATTGCTTACAAGAAAAGTGGATGATTTGGAGTTCTTATTTTGGATTCATGTGCATGGCATGAGTAGGATTTTGTTAAGGAATATAAACTTCAAAAGTTATAATTGAAGCTTTAATGTTTTTGTTGAATTAAAATTTTTGAAGCTTTATGTTTAATTTGCAAAATATGTGATACAATTGATTTAATAAAGGTTTCTATAACATGTTTTCAAGATCCTAAAAATTGATAGAAAAGTCATGAAGGGAAAAGGTTTTTGGCAATAAAGTGTGCACATGTTCTTGAAAGAATTAATGGTTACTATTTGGAGCAAACTAGTCCTTGCAAATGTTCTTGAACCATTTCACCAAACACCACCAATACCCAAGACCATTCAAATAAAGACTATTCAAGAACTTGAGTCTAAATGGACGCAAAGTTTCAAAAGTTCATTAACCTTATCATGTGATACTAAAGGACCATGATCTTTATTTAGGCGATGACTAATGTTATAATTGATTGTTTTGCAAAATTCTGTCTTTAAAATCAAACAAATTAGGCACTCTTATAAAGACTCTGAATTGGTAGGTTAATAAATGTCAAGACTATGCTAAAGGCTTAAATATGCCAAAAACTCTCAAATTCCTTCAATTTGGATACCAAATGGAACCTTGAACCCATTGTCTAGAGCTTTTCTTCACCCATATTCTGGGGGCATGAGGACTAGAAGAACAATGTTACCCAATACCTCCAAGACACCCTTGCTTCAAAAATTGCCCTTTTTCCTCTCTCATTTAGCAAAGGTATTTCTTGTTATAAAGAGTTAATCATGATAAGGTATTCTGATATTAGATCTCTAAAGGCTTCTAAAGAATCTTTATTGTTAAGAGTTATCCCTTAAGCCTTCATTTGATTGGCTGATTAAGGAAAAACATTCTTGATGAATCCTCCCATTTTGAAAAGGTTGATTCAATTTTGAGTTGTGAAGAAAAAAAATAAAAAAGAAGAAGAAAGAAAGAAATAAGAAAAATAAGAGAATGGTGAGGAAAGTTGATAGTTGTAACGACCTTCTCCCCAATCGTTACCGACGTTTGAGACTTGCGAGTAAACCCGCCAAATTTCAAACTAGCCTTAGTTGAGATTCCTGTAATTAACCAAATATTCTTACGTATACATAAATCGACTTGGATTTTTTTTTCGTTATCATAATGTTCCACTAGTAATAATCATTATCACTTACTTAAACCAGATAAACAACGATATTTAAGAAGTAGCATCTAGATACTAATAACCAAACTTAATAAACTCCAAAGTAATTTCAACATCCCAAGTGGTATTCGATACACAACCTCAAAGTTTTAACAGATACATTTCCGATAGACTAATAGTTTTTTTATAAGTCTAACACTTTTACACAACTAGACCTCTATGCAGCGGAGCGACTCTGTCATGCCCAGCCTTAAATTATCTGTCAGGTCATACATATAGTTGACATCATGCCTGTGTACTAGAATATCTCGGTAAAATAGGTAAAAGTCGGTATTATACTTAAAAGTACAACTAAATTGATTTATACCTCGAACTAATTAAAATAAGAATTTTAAGATGAAATTTCAAATTTCACAGTCCAGGGATTTCTTAAAACAGTGATTCGGAGTTCGAGGTCTAGTTTGGATTCAATAGGGAGAATTGACCGATTAGGGATAAAAAGGTCATTTTGTCATTTAAGGACAAAACGGGAATTTTTTTAAAAACATTTTGGTAACAATTGATCAAGATTAATTATTTAGATTATTTAGAACATAAATGGAGTTTGAGGAGTGAGAAATTTTTAATTCTTGATATTTCTGGAGTATAGGGGCAAAAATCGTAATTTTACCACCCGATGATAAAATTTGAGATTTTGAGAGAATTTAGATCAAATTTGACAAATTGGAGAACGGTATGAGTATAAGGGATGAAAAATATGTCTATGGGCAATTTTTCAGTTTTTGGGGTAAAAATGTAATTTCAAAAATTACTCCACCAAGACTTTGGATAAGTCTGAGAATTTTATCTAAGCTATGGATATGTGGGACAAGTGTATGGTGAAAATTTGGAAACAAATTGATGAAATTTAAAAAATGGGCCAATGGGAAAGTGACACATGGCACTTTTTTAATGATTTAATATTATTTTAATGAAAAGTCAGCCCATTTAAACCCCATTTTAAGTGCTGGCCGGCCATAAGGGAGAACAAGAGAGAAAATAGAGAGGAAAGGAAGAAAAAAGAAAAAACCAAAGAGAAACAAGAAAATTCAAAGGGGAATTTACGTTTTTCGCCCGTTTACGCGTCTAACGGTAAGATTTTTCGATTTTAGCTTGATTTCTACCTTTCCTATGCCTTTATTTCCATTAAGCATGCTTGAGGAGAGAGATCAAAAAGTGATATCAAGGACTGGACAAAATTCTAGGGGAAAGATGTTGGAATTTTTAGGTTTTGATTTTTAGTTAAATTGATAGTTTTAGTTAGTTAAATGTGTATAGAAATTAATTTGGGCAAGAAAGCATGAAATTTCCACAATACCCACTCTTGGCTGAATGTTCAATGATGTACAATGATGATGAATTGATTTTTATTCTATGGGAAATGAAGAGAAAATGATGAAAAATGGTTAAATGTGATAAAAAAACAAAGTGGAAAATTAACTAAGATAATGTCACATTTTTGGCTGAATTTTCCAAGGAAGAGAGTGACCTGATTTTGGTGATTTTAGAGGAATATTGGCTGATAATTAATGGTTAGAAATGTTGGAGAGAGAATGGGACAATTTAGAGCTAAAATGGAGCGCGTTAGCAATTTATCGGGTAAAGTGCCAAAAATAGGTTAATAC
>NW_017234930.1:0-4579 GCF_000208745.1 Theobroma cacao | reverse complement strand
AAAAATGGGTTAGGAGAGAGAAACTTGTTAGATTAATTTGATTTTAAGTTATGTTAGTGTTTTAAGTTAGTTTAGCATATTTAGAAACAAAACAACAAGAAAAGAACTTATTTTCTCCCACAATCATTAATGGCCGAATTTATCATGTGTTGAGTGAGGATAAATTTGATTTTCATTTAGGAGAATTGGTTAAGAAATGATGAATTATGAGCCTAGAAAAATAATGGAAATTTTCGAAGCAAAAATACAATTTTTACCCACTAGGGGTATTTTCGTAATTTACTATCGAGACTGATAAATTGAATCTCATTCACAGTCATGGAGGTAATTTAGTTATAATTGGAGTGTAGAAAGTGAGAAGAATTGATTTGGAGTTAAATTGAAGATAATAGGCCGAATTAGGTCAACACCGCATTTAAGTGGTAGTCGGATAAGTTGCATATCATATCATACATATATACCGAGCCTGAATTGATTTTATAATGGTCAAGCATTGATGTGATGAATTATGTATTGTAGATTGTGGATAGGTGGTGAGCAAAGTACACTGGTAAAAGTACAGAAATTGTGCTTGGAGATTGGGATTAGGAGTACATCGACTCCTAGAACTGTGAGTGAACTTATTATCGTCTTAATTATCTAGAGTAGTTTTATACAACTGTGTGATTTTATGGAAAATGGGTTTAAATGGTAAATTGCTATGTTTTAAGAGAAATTGTGATTTTATAAAATGATTTTATAAATTTTTCGAAAAATCGAATATTAGTTTTGAAAATAGAGTAATTGGAGACTGTCTGCTTGTGTTGCAAATTTATGGTTTTGAATTGAATGGCTTATGACAATAAATGAGCATGAATGGCTAAACTAATTTTGGTGTTAGAATTATTTATACTGTGTATTCAGCCTTGAGAGGCTAAGTTGTGATATATTGCCCTGTCATGTTAGAATGAATTTTATTGATTGGTGGGTTATATATTAATTATTTACTGCAGAGGGGGTTTCGTGGACCAGCCTATTAGAGGGGCACGGTAAACTCCATTATATTATTACCTCGAACGGAGAGGCGCGTAGGGTATCTCTTGGGGTAAAGCTTAGGGTTCACTTCACGCCAAACCACCACGTGAAGGGGAACTCAGCCATCGCCAAGGAACGGCTGTATTTTTCTCAAACTAAAAATATATTTTAAGTGTATACAAAATTTTAAAAGCCTTGGCGAACTCGATTGGATGCACTGCGCAAGGTATCACCGAGTATGAGTTTTGGCACGAGCCAAAGTTTTAAGAAATTCATAAGCCAAGTTGATTACTCGATTTTTATGGATTGATTTTATTTGGTTGAAATGAGTTGAAAGGTAATGAAATTACCGTATGATGATTTATTTTAATTATCTCCATTTACTCGACTTTAAATAGTTTAGATGGTATCTGTTTACTCACTAAGATTTTATAATCTCACCACCCTCATTTCCTCACATTTCAGGCTCGGGGAATTCCATAGTTAGCTAACTTTGACAAGGACTTTCATTTGGACTCGAATCGGTAAAAGCTGTAGGTTTCTAGCTTCCGATGCATTTTGGATAGATGTGGGCCCACGTGTCACTGTAAAAGAAATTTTATACTTTGGTTATTTGCTTTATAGTATATATGAATATAATTAACTTTTACGCTATAAGAATTATGTACCGATAGTTTTATGAAAATTATTTTATAAGAAAATAATTTATTTTATTGAATATTTTTATTATATTCAAAAGGTCAAATTTTCACTTCAAATGAATGTTTAGATACTTAATTTTTTTTAAATCATTAAATATATATTTTCGACGTACCTACTACATTTTTAGCAAGTTTCGAGGTTTTCGACAAAAATGACGAAAATGCCCCTGTGAGCCAAAAAAAATATGTTATGTTATGATTTGGAAATGATTTGTAATCCTTCGTATTTTGATTATTTGATAACTATTGCTCACCGGGGAAGTACGAAAGCTGATACGAGAGCCTTGCGAGGTTTCGATCGACATTCGGGGTGAAGAATGTTTGTCGAGGCTTCGCGGCGGTTGTCACGGGCTCGATGGAGAGTTCTGGGTCGTGACAATTTAGATTGGTATCAGAGCATGGTTTAAAGATTAGATATTTTGATTTTAAAGCTTTGGATTTATGTCAATTGACCCTTCGTCTTATCTATAAGGTCTTATTGGCTTCTATACGAGGGTACGGGGTGTTACAATAGCGACATTATACACTTGAAATATTTAAATGGTACCAAAACAGGAAAAACGTGAAAATCAACCTTTGATCTTATAAAGACTATCTTCTAAGGATTTCTTTTCAATACAAGTGACTATAGTTGAGAAGATAAATGGCCATGTTTCATTTTCCCTTCACAAATGAGAAATTATCCACTTGCGACCCCTTTTAGCTTATTGAATTTTCTTTCAAATGCACCTCAACCAAGGATCACCTCCCACATTAGGGGCTAATTATAAAGGAAAATTTCTATCAAAAGCATGGATGACAGAAGATTCATTCTGAGAGAAAAAAATCTTTTATATTATTGGGGGGGGGGGGTAGATACAGATTTAAGTTCTTGAAAATTTCACACTTAATCCATCAAAATGAAAATTGCAAGGAAAGATTACAAAAAAAGGAAGAAAGAAAAAGCATAGAAGAGAAATGATGGAAAAAGCATGCTTTGAAAAAGGACAAATTTCTTAAAAGAGTCCTTTACATGACAAGAAATGATCCTTGGTTTAATTACCTTTAAATACATGTTTTAGGCCTTTGTATCCATATTTCAAAACCCTTAACCAAAGCCTACTTGCTTGAAGAAGCCCATTTTGATCGAGTGTGAATACTAAAATTGAAGAGCTTTCTTATAGAAAGAGATCAGCATATAGAAAATAAGACATTGACTTCTTTTCTTTGCCAAAATTTCCCTTTTGAGTCCCTCAAGTCATTTTGGACCAAGTTTGAATTTTTCAAGTGCATGATGGAACAATAAATGAAATAAAAAAAGAAGAAGAAGTGAGTGAAAAAAGATGAAGCTCTAGGGTGAAAACCTGAAAGGGTAGTCTAGAGCAAGGATTGGAACTTACTTATGATTTTGATTGAGCTTATAATAAGAAGCACTAAAGGGAGCCTATTTTAAGCAGCTAGAATGCCTTGGATACCTTCAAAGTGCTTAAGACTTTCGAATACCTTTTGCAATATTAAGCCTTTAATAACTGGTCTTGACATTTATCATCTTGTCACACATCATAAGACTTAGAGAGTGTCAAATTTGATTGTGATTTGAAAGGAATCTTTTTGCAAAATCACCATACATTTGTGAGCTTAGACAAAGAAACTTCAAATTTTCTTCTTTTCCCTATGAAATGGTGAAAAACCTATAGTGTTGACCAAGACCTTGATGTGTTAAACCATCCCATCCATTTGAAAGATCAGATTGTCATTTGGCTCATCCAAAATCATTTCGAACAGTAACCATCAATTTTCAAGAGATTCAAGAATCACACATTGGAAAAATGTCAAATTGACTCAGTTTTGTTCCAAACTTTAACTACCTTTAGTCATAAAAAATTGGTTTTGTGGGGTAATTTTATCAAAATTCAAGATGCTTTAAAAGTAACAGAAAGTCTTTCATTTTTGTAAAGTAACTTTTGTTATTGCAATATGAAGATCAAAAGTTTTAAATGATGAGACAAGCATTTTTGTGAATCCTTTCTCAAGGATCAAGAGGCATGGAACCTTTGAAATCAAATTTGAATTGATACATGATCCCTTGGTGATATCCGTCTTCGGGAAATGACTTTAAGAATTGGGAATGATATGACAAGACTAGCAAGAAAGTCTTTTTGTACAAAATGGTTGGCAACTACACAAAAATCATAGAAGAGTGTGCAAAGATAAGAAGAATGGCTTTCTGTCACGACCCGGAACCTCCCTCAGGCCCATGACAATCGCCGCGACGTCCCGATTGACACTCATTATCCGGAATGCCAACCGAAACCCCGCAAGGCTTACATATCAGTTTCTTTCCTTTCCTGTGAGCAATCATTGTTAAATATCGAGTTTTTAGAGAATATATACTATTTTTGATCAAAAACAATCAAAATAAAATTTTCGCCACACAGGGGTATTTTGGTCTTTTTTTTTTCAAAAATTTCGAAACTGGCTAAAACGTAATATACAAGTACAAAACGCATAATTCATATTCAAAATGAGTTTAAAAGTCTAAAATCTTCATTTAAAATGAAATTACGATTATTTGAATATAATAAGAAAATAAAAGAAATATTAAGGGAAATATTCTATTTTCTTATAAAACAATATTTATAAAGTTATACGTGAATAATTTTTATAGCATAAAAGCTAAATAAATTTATACATACTGAAATACAGTAAGCCAAAATATTTAATTTAATTTACATTAACAAGAGGGCCCCCGAATAAACAAAAGTAAAGAGGACTGTGAACCTACGGTTTGGAAAATGCAGATCCAATGGTAGTCCTCGATGAGATCAGCTATCTACAGTCTATACTGAACCTGAAATGGGTGGAAATGAGGGTGGTGAGATTAT
>NW_017234929.1:6962-11812 GCF_000208745.1 Theobroma cacao | reverse complement strand
GGGATAGAAGCTACAGCACAACAAGCACCTCATTTATACAGGCAGAACTGAGACACTTGCTCGAATTAAAAAAATACTAACGCATTATCTTCTCAAGCAACATTCTCTGACGATCTCAGTTGAATTCCAAAGGTTTCGCGCTACCACTCCATTGCTACTTGCGCGAGGTTTGATATATAAAATATAAAAATGTTTGAAAAATGATAAGTGGATAAGCTGAAGAAAATCACAGAGAAAAAGTGTTTACTTGTAATCAGACATGTTTGATCGTAGCTGTTCATGTGATATTTTCACTAGTTTATTATAAATGGCTACCAGAAGAAGGTGCGCGACCGTTTCTTTTCTATTGCTCTGTTTTGCTCTGTCGTCGAGTAGCTGTGAGGTGCTGCTTCTGTTTTTTCTATCTAAAGATGTTCACTGTTGAACACATCAATAAAATGGTGACTTAACAAAAATAATAATTATGACTTAACAAAGGTGTTCTTTTCTCATCCCATAATTTTTTAGGAATGTGTATAATTGTTAATTGATGTTATCCCACATCAATTAAGTTTAGAAATTCTCATGATCTATATTAAATTGGTGCTCTCCACTTACTATCAATTGATTTTAATTAAATTGAATACTTAAAATGATAGTGAAATTTAAGAAATCATAGTCTTTAACATCATATTACCTTTGATTCAAATTATTTTTATTTTTTATTTTATTTTTCTCAAATTGATTTATATTTCATACTTTGAGATGAGTAATCAGCACCAATTTTATTCGAATTTTTCATTCAATAATTTTTCAATTTTAAGTCTGAATTATTTGCAAATTATTATTATAAGGACAGAACTTGTAGCTACGCTACAGAAAATATCACAGAAAATATAGCTTATGTTAGACTGAACTTCAATTTGATACCTTCAAAAAAGTTTGTAGAAAGAGTTATATTGTATTAGTCAACTATATGAATGTATGATTTTTATTAGTAAAAGAAAAGATAAATTGGTACTAATTGAATATAGTTATTTGCTTTAGTTTCAATCACTAAAAGTTGTTCCTAAATATATGATTTTGAAACAGTACTTAATCTAAAAAGATAATAATCTTGTTAAACATCCAGTAGTTTTTTTTCATTAAAAATATATTTTTTAAACAAAATAAATAACATTTGTGATTTGGATGTTTTCATTTTTGTTAGATGATGGATATCAACTTTTTAGATGTAGGACTTGTACTTAATTGAATTTTAATGGAATATAAACTGTTACACAACCGTTAGATATGTCTGACTACAGTAACAGTTTGCTCTTCTTTTTGCCATATATATTTGTTTTCATTTCTTTGGTTTCTATTGTTGTACTATATTTTATTACTGAACTGCATGAATGTATGATTTTTGTTAGTAGAAGAAAAAATAAACTGGTAGTAATTGAAGATAGTTATTTGCTCTGGTTTCAATTACCAGATACTTGTACATATATAGTTATAAAACAGTACTTATCCAAAGAAGATAATAATCTTATTAAATATTGTTAGATGTATAATAAAATATTAAAAAATGAGAGAGTATATAACTTATACTATTGGCAGATTAAGATAAATAGTTGTAGAATATAAAACAATAGTATAATGTAAAGATCCTATCAATATAAAATAATTACTAATTTCTAACAGTACCAATCTTTTATATCTAAAATAATGGCTAAAGATTGTCAAATTCAATTGATTTGTTTATTCAATAATGACTGTGTGCTATGTATATTTAGAAATCAATATAAAATAGTTATTAATTTTTAGTAGTATTTGTCTTTTATATATAAAATGAACGGTTAAATGTTGTCAAATTCAATTGATTTGTTTATTAAATGATAACTTTGTGTTATTTATATTGAGAAATGAGTAAACCTTGTTGACTTTTTTATTTTGTTCAATAAATTGGATGGATATTTATTGGAATTTAAGCATTCATGTATTAAAAAAATGTCTAAATACTATAGATTTAGGTTCATACAGAATAAAAAATATAGACAAAAAATAATATTAAATTGTAATTGATAAATATTAAATGAATCTATCATCTAAATATTAAAAGTTATAAATTATTGTTTTTAAGTATTTTTTTTTTAAATAAATAAAAGTAAAAGAAAAAAAACCCTTCAATGTTAAAAACAACATAATTTTGACATAAGGTATATACAAAAATTAATTTAATTGAGAATAATAGATGTCAATCAATTAATTCAATCAGTTATCTTACTTTTATATATATTATAGATATTATTTACTAATAATGAAAAGAGCTTAATTCCTACTGTTAAAGGGTCCTTTTTCTTGGCTTCCAAATAAAACGTAGAAATCTGACCTTTGTTGCTTGCGACAATGGTATGATGGTATGAGTCTCGCGTCATAACTTTTGTCCTGCTTAAGGACAAAGAAAAGATAACCATAGAAGTGTTATTATAAGCATCAGAGAAAACCAGCCAGCAGTTCTCTCTCCAATCAGCACAGATCTATCAAGGATATATTAAAAGTCGACTTGGAATGCTCTACGGATTGATTTTTTAATATTAATAGATCTGTGAAAGGCTATAAACAGTTTTATTATAAATATTTTTTTTTACTCGATCAAAGTCGGCAGTACAGATGACCTAACAGCTGACGTTAACAAATAAAAACCTACCATTCACGTGGCATCAAATTATAAGAGGGCCACAAAACAGGGGCAGACGATTTGTGTTCTATTTACAAACTTGGCACGGCCAAGGAAAGTCAGACCATGTTGAAAAATCAACAACTACATTTTTCTTATCTTTCTTCTTCTTCTTGAATTACTATGAAGTCCTTCACCTTTTGATAAAACTCCTTTTGATAGCTATCTTTTCAATTGTTTCATTTAGATTCTAAATATCTTTAAATAATGTCTTACTATTAAATAACACCATTAAAAAAATAAAAATTTTCACATGTCAAAAAGATAGTTGTCCATATGAACACTTTTCATCCATTCTAACCAAATATTCAAATGTAAAAATTATTCAATTGTAAAGATTATTTAGAAAAGGGATATAGTTAAAACGATATACTTAAAAAATTAGGGATCAAAATGAATGCATTTTATACTCTACACTTCCCCATGATAAATTGCCCTTGAATGTATGTTAATTATTTTTATTAATTTCATCTTTATTTAATGCATATATAACTAAAATTTATGTTCTTGTCTTAAAAACACATATTTCAAATAAGACTACACAAATTCAATATTTTTCATCATTGGATCATAATCTAAAAAAATCATAAATTTAATGTTCAATTTACAAAAGTTATTATGTCTAACTTTAATGATCTAATCCCATGCATTAAAAATTTGACTTGAAAGTGTTACTCAAAGCAATTTTCCAATTTCTTGAGTCTAGACTCTATTTATGCAATTGCTAGAGTTCAATATTGATTTTGATTTGAAAAAAACTTCTACTATTTGAAATTTTTCATACAAAAATATAAAAATAGTAATACTAAATTTGTACTCAACCTAATTAAACATATAAATATCAATTAATTTGCTTTATTTGTTTTATGAAATAATGATTAACAATACCTTAGCTTCGTTTAGAAGGCATTGATGAAGAAATAAATAAAACAAGCCCTTTGAGACTAAAACTGAATTTACAGCTTTCTTGCATTGGTCAAAGGTTTCATGCATGCAGATATTGACAAACAATAAAACCGACAATATATTAATTAGTCTAAAACGTGACTAATAATGCTATATGGATTTCGAGTAGAGCGGCCCGCGAGGTGCTGTGCTGGCTCTTTCACTCCATATGACTTATCCGAACCAAAAAGAAATGTGTGCATAAAGAATTAGGTATCATCTTTCAACATTTTCTGGAAGAAATGTTGGATGACGAGGGGAGAGATTAGTGTAGAAAGCCTCATTCGTGCGTCAAATGCTTGATTTGGGTCATAAAAATGTATATGGCCGTCATAACTCAAGGTTAAATATGGCGATATCTGTGGCTTATGACATTAATCTGGAGGAGCCGTGCTACACTTTCTTTTGCTTGTGCATGTGCGTTGTGCCCTGCTCGCACAATCCATCTCGTTATCTTAAGATCAGCTACGAGAGAAAAATTTAGCTCGAGTGTTTGACTGCAGAGCAAATTTCAGTAGAACTTGATCACATTTGCTACCCAACAAGTGTCCTCTTTTTCGGCCAGAGTGTAGCCAGCTCATGGCAACTTGCTTTTCTATATTTTTCGCGAGTTACTGTTAAAATATCATTTCTTTTTGGGCCGGCCAGAGACTCAGTTCGAAATGGATTGTCTTAGTGTTTCGTGTTGAGGTAGATCTGGATATTAACGAACTAGCAATTTGTGGGCCGAACTATTTATTCCTCAACGGAAGAATTATTGTAGAAATTTACCAATTTGGCCCGAGTTCAAAGTGGTGGGATGAGGAGGGTCGTAGATAAGGTTCAAAGCTTAAGATGTATGTAAAACCTGACCCTATAAAAACATGTCATGACATAAATGCATTGAGTAGCATGTTATTAAGATAAGAAAGCTCCTAAGAATAGACGAAACCCGATATTCTACCTAACGGTACACTTGAGTTGATTTTAACCTTGAACTTGTTCAAATAGGAATTGTAGGATTAAATTTAATATTTTATAGTCCAGGAATTAAAAAAATGATTGTTCGGAGTTAGAAGGTTCATTTGGGAAAAAATTGAAAATTTTGATATTCAAGGGTAAAATCGTCATTTTGCCACCTAAGATAATAATTTGATCATGGAGTGAAATTTTTGATTAAGATTAACTATTTGGAGTATAATTTAATGATAGGAAGTGAAAATTT
>NW_017234929.1:0-4884 GCF_000208745.1 Theobroma cacao | reverse complement strand
TATAACTCTATAAATATTGTTTTATAAGAAAATAGAATATTTTCCTTAATATTTCTTTTATTTTCTTATTATATTCAAATAACCGTAATTTCGTTTTAAATGAAGATTTTAGACTTTTAAACTCATTTTGAATATGAATTATGTGTTTTGTACTTGTATATTATGTTTTAGCTAGTTTCGAAATTTTTGAGAAAAAAAATGACCAAAATACCCCTGTGTGGCAAAAATTTTTTTTTGATTGTTTTTGATCTAAAATAGTATATATTCTCTAAAAACTAGATATTTAACAACGATTGCTCACAGGAAAGGAAAGAAACTGATATGTAAGCCTTGCGGGGTTCCGGTTGGCATTCCGGATAATGAGCGTCAATCAGGGACGTTGCGACGATTATCATGGGCCTGAGGGAGGTTCCGGGTCGTGACAATGTAGGCTTCTTAAATTAAAGATTAGTTAAAATATCTTATTAGTTTCTGTATTCATGTATTTTATTTAATTTAATTTTTTAATCAAAATCAAAGTAATTTAATTTTTAAATTTTAAGAATTATTCCAATCTAATCTCTCTCCTAACGGCATTTAAATTTATCATGATAAAAAATGATGTTATTGATAACATAATATTGATGTGAGTCATTTTGATGACATTTGTCACATCAGCATGTCAATCACAACTTCTTGCTACATGCAACATATTTTTAATTTATAACAAACAAATTTGAAATCTGAATTATTTACAAATAACATAAGAGGATGATATATATATATACTCTTGATTCAAATTGTAGCTCATTTTGAGCTCAATGATATAAACTATGAAGCACAACATATTCTTGATTCATGTTAATCCAGGCTGAAAAATACATGTATCATACAAGCAACAGTACTGATCGTATGACGAAAACTAACATAAAACCAATTCACATATATTCATATTAAATGCTAAATAGTACATGGAAAATACATAAAGCCCTATTACACAAACTTTGCTAACAAATTATTGAGTCCATGGCTGAACTAAAATCTATTAATTCTAAAAGAGTGATAATTCTTGTCTAAGAGCCTCTTCTGATCACTTCGATTTTGTACTCTGCTTCGGAGCTCCACCCGTTATTGTTGTCAATGGCGACCGTATCGCCCACTTGTACGCTATTGTTCTGAACGAATTGCTTCCAATGGCCTGACAAGACCCGTTTGTTAGTCGATTTAACCTTGTATTTGAACGTCCATAACGACCCTTGTTCGTCTCTGACCTTCATTTCACCACCACGTGCTGCAAAGGGGAATGGTTCTGCACTAAAACTCTCAGTAATCGTCAGTTGTTTCCTGTCATCTTCATCAATCATCTTTGAGAAAATTGCCATGGCTGCTTGTTACAAATCCTTGGACAAACTTAGCTTTGATAATTAAGGTTGTTGAATTTGAGAACTTTGGTTTTCTGGGACAGAACAGCAAGTACTCCATTTATATAGGTAGAACTGATACCCTTACTCGAAAGGTTTCGTGACAATCTGGGCTGCGTTCGAAATGTTTCGTGCTTGAACTCTGTTGTTATCGGTTAAGAGCTGTCTACTTCCATTGAGCTTAAATTGCGCGAGGTTTGGTATGTACATTTAATAATGTTTGGAAAAATGATAAGCTGAAGAAAATCAAAGAGAAAAAGTGTTTCTTTAAAATCAAACATGCTTGAAGTTAAGTTCACATGATGTTTTTACCAGTTTATTATATATGGCTACCAAGAAGAGGTGCGTTAATAACAATTCTTCTCTACGTAATTAAAGATAAGCATTTGATCAATTTAGTCTAAAATTTTAATCAATCAAAATTTTTTTTTATAATTGGAGTAAGGGAGATTCGAACCCTACTCTTTAAGCAAGGGATCATGCACCAATCAATGAGTCAAATACTCGGGTGCAATCAATCGAATTTGATGGATTATTTTTATTGAAATCGATTTATACTTATCTTCACTAATAATTAAAATTTTCTATTAGAAAGAGAAAAAGGGTCAAGAAAATTGACTGATGATGATGAACTTAAAAATGGCTTTAGAAGTGGACAAACGAATGAGAAAGAAAATCCCAGACATAAGATCAATAGTTCAACATTTTCTAGTATTAAAATAAGGATAAGGATGATTTTCATGCTCGCGAGATGCCAAGACCATTTGTTTTTCTACTCGTGCTCGCTCGTCTGCTTGCTTGAGACAGCCATGAGTTTGGCTGAATAAGAGGTGTAGAACTTTCCGTTGAATTTTTATCACATTAGAACTGGAAATTTCATTTATTATCGGTAACATGTTGAAAAATCAACAACTACATATTTCTTATCTTTCTTCTTTTACTATTAAGTCCTTTACCTTTTGATAAAACTCCTTTTGATAGCTATCTTTTCAATTGTTTCATTTAAATTCTAAATATCTTTAAATAATGTCTTACTATTAAATAATTCCATTAAAAAATTGAAAATATTCACATGTCGAAATGATAGTTGTCCATATGAGCACTTTTCATCCGTTCTAACCAAACATTCGAATATAAAGATTATTCAATTGTAAAAATTATTTAGAAAAGGGTTATAGTTAAAATGATACAATTAAAAAAATTAGGAATCAAAATGACTGCATTTTATACTCTACATTTCCCATGATAAATTGCCCTTGAATGTATGTTAATTATTTTTATTAATTTCATCTTTATTTAATGCATATATAACTAAAATTTATGTTCTTGTCTTAGAAAACCATATCTCAAATAAGACTACACAAATTCAATATTTTACATCATTAGATCATAATCTGAAGAAAATCATAAATTTAATGTTCAATTTACAAAAGTTATTATGTCTAACTTTAATGATCTAATCCCATGCATTAAAAATTTGACTTGAAAGTGTTACTCAAAGCAATTTTCCAATTCCTTGAGTCTAGACTTTGTCTATGCAATTGGTAGAGTTCAATATTGATTTTGATTTGGAAAAAACTACTACTACTTGAAATGTTTCATACAAAAATATAAAAATAGTAATACTAAATTTGTACTCAACCTAATTAAACATATAAATATCAATTAATTTGCTTTATTTGTTTTATGAAATAATGAATAACAATACCTTAGCTTCGTTTAGAAGGCATTGATGAAGAAATAAATAAAACAAGCCCTTTCAGACTAGTGTCACCCGACAGAATTTACAGCTTTCTTGCATTGGTCAAAGGTTTCATGCATGCAGATATTGACAAACAATAAAACCGACAATACATTAATTAGTCTAAAACGTGACTATTTGGCTTTCAAGTAGAGCGGCCCGCGAGGTGCTGTGCCGGTTCTTTCAGTCCATATGACTTGTCGAGTGAGTTTGAACATAAGCCGCAACCAGATTTCTTATTTCTTTGTTTGCTATTTTGTACCTCTCCAAAATAGAAAGTTCCAAACAATTTCAGTTCTCAATCTTATTGAAAAGTGACGCATTGATAAGACTATTTTCTTTTTTCCTTTTCATACTTTTGTTACAAATAATTTTAAATACTTAAAATTGATACAACATTGAATGATAATTTTATAAATTTCAATGGCAGGATAATTCCACAAATTAACTTAATTCATATGAAACATGATGTAGTAATCATATTTTGAGTGGATTAATGTCACTAATCCAGCAAGATTATTCTACTAAATGAATTAGAAATAGGAGGAGCAAACGTCTATATCCAAAGGACCACCAGCACTAATCTCTATATCACTTCAATGACGCAGTGGATATCATCACGAGCCCCTTCATACTCTGAAAGGATTATGGTCGCACCAACCTTGTTGTGAATATATTGCCTCCATTTTTGTCCACAAATAACAGGTGTTTCTCTACCTGAAACCTGGTACTCGAAGACCAGTACTTCTTCACTGTTTCGATCCATAAGGTGCAAATTTGTGTTCTCTGTGGGAAGGAGATGTGCGCCACTGCTAATCTTCAAGCCCTTGTCCTTATCCTGTCTGGTAAGGCACGTCTCAAAGATTCTGGCCATGGCTGCAAGCTGAAATGTTTTCGCAAACTTAAATTGTTGTCAAAGAAGATGAGTTTGAAAGAAGTTTGAGCACTAAGATCTTTTTGTTGGAGAAGATAGGGAGGGCAAGGCTCTCATTATATAGAGAAAGAGCTCTGAGCTTGCGCCTTATAATGGTTTCCAACTTCAATAAATTTAGTCAAACGATAAAAGTATATGAATTCTCAATTGATCGCGCTGTTATTGGGACCAAACGGTTGCGTGCATATGATTACTTTTCGGCTTATCCAAATCGAAGAGAAATGCGTGCATAAAGCATTAGATTTCATATTTCAACATTTTCCAGAAAAAAAATTGGATGAGAAAGGGGAGCAGATGAGTCTAGAAACCTTCATTGGTGCGTCGAACGCTAGATTTGGGGCTCATGACAGTCTCGAGCAGTCGTACTACACTTTCTTTTGCATGAGCATGTGCGGTGTGCGGCGGCTCGCACTATTGTTTCTCGCTATCTTAAGAGCTACGAGAGAAAATTCTAGCGCCAGTGTTTGACTACAGGGGTAGCAAATTTCTCTAGAACTAGATCAAAATTTGCTACTCAACAAGTTTTTTTTCTTTCTCGGCCAGAGACTAGCCAGCTCATAGTAACTTGCTATGCTACATTTTCTGCGAGTTAGTATTAAAATATCACTACTTCTGGGCCGGCCACAGGCCAGTCAGCTAATCGGTTCGAAATGGATTGCCTTGGTGTGTCGTGTTGAGGCACCTCTGGATATTAATGAACTAGAACTTTAATATGGATTGAACGATTTATCTCTCGATGGAAGAATTGTTAAAGAAACTCACCAATTTGGCTTGCGTTCAACTGGTGGGATAAGGAGGGCAGTAGTTTT
>NW_017234928.1:6839-11853 GCF_000208745.1 Theobroma cacao | reverse complement strand
TTTGACAAGGACCTTCATTTGGACTCAAATCGGTAAAAACTGTAGGTTTCTAGCTTCTGATGCATTTTGGATAGATGTGGGCCCACGTGTCACTGTAAAAGAAATTTTATGCTTTGGTTATTTGCTTTATAGTATATATGAATATAATTATCTTTTACGCTATAAGAATTATGTACCGATAGTTTTATGAAAATTATTTTACAAGAAAATAGTTTATTTTATTGAATATTTTTATTATATTCAAATGGTCAAATTTTCACTTCAAATAGACGTTTTAGATACTTAATTTTTTTTAAATCATTAAATATATATTTTCGGCTTACCTACTACATTTTTAGCAAGTTTCGAGGTTTTCGACAAAAATGACGAAAATGCCCCTGTGAGCAAAAAAAATATGTTATGTTATGATTTGGAAATAATTTGTAATCCTTCGCATTTTGATGATTTGATAACTATTGCTCACCGGGGAATTGCGAAAGCTGATACGAGAGCCTTGTGAGGTTTCGATCGACATTCGGGGTGAATAATGTTTGTCGAGGCTTCGCGGCGGTTGTCACGGGCTCGATGGGGAGTTCCGGGTCGTGACAGTCGCCTTCCACATAATTAGCCAGATCTTGTAGAAAGGGAATAGGCTGCGTTTACTCTTCGGGCAGCACCTACTGCTGAACCGACTAAGACTCCTCCACATCCTCCACCACTTACCAATATTCCTGGTGTCCCTGTCATGTCTCCTGAGATAGTACAGGCATTGGTAGCTTTTCTTACAGTTATTACTGGCCAGGCCCAGGCTGGTCAAGTTCCTCTTGTTGTTCCTCTGACTGCTCCTTTAGTACCACCACCTCCACCTCCTATTCCACCACTAGTACCTGATGTATCCATTTCCAAGAAGCTAAAGGAGGCTAGGCAATTGGGTTGTATGTCTTTCACAGGTGAGTTGGATGCCACTGTGGCAAAGGACTAGATTAATTAGGTTTTAAAGACTCTCTTTGATATGGGATTAGATGACGACATGAATCTGATGGTGGCTACGAGATTATTAGAGAAGAGGGCTCGTACTTGGTGGAATTCAGTGAAGTCCCGTTCTACTACTCCTCAAACATTGTCTGACTTTCTCAAGGAATTCGATGGTCAGTATTTCACTTACTTTCATCAAAAAGAAAAGAAAAAAGAATTTCTGAGTTTGAAACAGGGGAATCTAACGGTAAAGGAGTACGAGACTCGTTTTAACGAGTTGATGTTATATGTGTCAAATCTAGTGAAATCTGAGCAAGATCAGGCCAGTTATTTCGAGGAAGGGCTCTGTAATGAGATTAGGGAACGGATGACAGTGACTAGTAGGGAGCCACATAAGGAGGTCGTACAGATGGCTTTACGGGCTGAAAAGCTCACGATTGAGAATAGGAGGATTCAGACTGAGTTTGCAAAAAAGAGGAATCGTGGTATGTCTTCTAGTCAGCCAGTAAAAAGAGGCAAGGACTCAGCGACTTCAGGGAGCACTACTTCTATTTCAATGACATCTCCTCGACCTCCATTTCCACCATCACAGCAGAGACCTTCGAGGTTTAGCAGATCTGCTATAACTGGTTCTGGGAAGAGTTTCGGAGGTTCTGACTGATGTAGAAATTGTGGAAATTATCATAGTGGGCTATGTAGAGGGCCAACAAGATTTTTTCAATGTGGACAGACGGGTCATATTAGGAGTAATTACCCACGGTTAGGACGAGCCACTATAGCTGCATCATCTCCACCAGCTTGCACTGATATGCAGAGGAGGGATTCTTCTGGGTTACCACCAACCCAGGGAGTAGCCATACAGTCTGGAGTAGAGAGTAATACTCCCGCATATCCACCTTCGAGACCATAGACTCGTACCTCGACAAGAGTTTTTGCTGTGACGAAAGATGAGGCACGAGTCCGACCTGGAACAGTGACAGGTATTATGTCTTTATTTGATAAAGATGCTTATGTTTTGATAGATTCTGGCTCAGATAGATCTTATGTGAGTACGACATTTGCATCAATTGCTGATAGAAACCTGTCACCATTAGAGGAAGAAATTGTAATGCATACCCCTCTAGGAGAATAATTGATTAGACACACCTGCTATAGAGATTGTGGGATAAGGGTTGGTGAGGAAGAATTCAAAGCTGACTTAATTCCTTTAGAGATTCGAGATTTTGATTTAATATTAGGTATGGACTGGTTAGCTACACATCGGGCGAATGTGGATTGTTTTAGGAAAGAAGTTGTTCTTCAGAATTCGGAGGGAGTAGAGACTGTGTTTGTAGGGGAACGTCGAGTATTACCGTCTTGTGTAATCTCGACCATTAAAGCTTTGAAACTGGTGCAGAAGAGGTATCTAGCTTATTTGGCTCACGTGATTGATACTTTAAAGAGGGAACCTAAGTTAGAGGATGTCCCAATAGTTAGTGAGTTTCCTAATGTATTTTTTGATGAGTTACCGAGACTACCTCCTGATCGAGAGCTTGAGTTCCCTATTGAGCTACTTTCGGGTACTGCACCTATTTCTATCACTCCATATAGAATGGCTCTGGCAGAGTTGAAGGAACTGAAAGTTCAGTTGCAAGATTTGGTGGATAGGGCTTTCATTCACCCTAGCACTTCTCCTTGGGGAGCACTAGTCCTATTTGTACAGAAGAAGGATGGCACTCTTCGATTGTGTATCGATTACCATCAGCTGAACCAAGTGACCATCAAAAATAAATATCCTTTACCCCGAATTGATGATCTTTTTGATCAATTACGAGGTGTTATGGTGTTCTCTAAGATTGATTTGAGGTCTGGGTATATCAGTTGAAAATTAAGGAGTATGATGTACCCAAGACTACTTTTAGGACTCGTTATGGGCATTACGAGTTTCTGGTTATGCCTTTTGGTCTGACTAATGCCCCGGCAGCTTTTATGGATCTTATGAACAGGGTGTTCCATCCGTACTTGGATAAGTTTGTGATAGTGTTCATAAATGATATCCTAGTGTACTCAAGGGACGATGATGAACATGCTAAGCATTTGCGCATTGTGCTGCAAACTTTACTCGAGAGACAACTCTATGCCAAGTTCTCTAAATGTGAGTTCTGGTTTAAGGAAGTGGTTTTCTTGGGACATGTGGTGTTCGGAGCTGAAATTTATGTCGATCCCAAGAAGATTGAGGCAATCTTACAATGGGAGCAACCAAGAACGGTAACAGAAATTCGTAGTTTCCTTGTCTTAGCCAGTTATTATCAGAGATTTGTTCAGGGATTTTCATTAATAGCAGCTCCTTTGACTCGTAAAGGAGTTAAGTTTGAGTGGGATAATGTTTGTGAGAATCGATTTCAGGAGCTAAAGAACCGGTTAACCTCCGCTCTCGTTTTAACACTTCCTGTTAATGGAAAAGAATTTGTGGTATACAGTGATGCATCTAAGTTAGGATTAGGGTGTGTATTGATACAAGATGAGAAAGTAATAGCTTATGCTTCCCGGTAGTTGAAGAAGCATGAGACGAATTACCCTACTCATGACTTGGAGTTAGCAGCAGTAGTCCTCGCATTGAAGATTTAGAGACATTACTTATATGGTGAGCATTGTCAGATTTTTACGGACCATAAAAGTTTGAAATATTTGCTCACCCAGAAAGAACTCAACCTGAGGCAAAGGCGTTGGTTAGAGTTGATTAAGGATTACGACTTGGTGATTGATTATCATCTTGGAAAGGTAAATGTTGTAGCGGATGCTTTAAGTCGTAAATCCTCATCTTCATTAGCTTCCCTTCAGAATTCCTACTTTTCAATACTATTTGAGATGAAATCTCTAGAGATCCAGTTGAGTAATGGTAAGGATGGAGCCCTACTTGCTAGTTTCGTTGTGAGACCTTCATTGTTGGATCAAATTAGAGAATTGCAGAAATTTGATGATGAGTTGAAACAGGAAGTTCAAAAGCTGCAAGATGGAGAAACTAGTGAGTTTAGACTTAGTGATGATAGTACCTTGATGTTTAGAGACCGAGTTTGTATCCCTAAGGATAACCAATTGAGACAAGCGATTTTAGAAGGAGCTCATTTTTTCGCCTACACTTTACATCCCGAAAGCACCAAGATGTATCAGACTATTAAGGAAAGTTATTGGTGGCCGGGTATGAAACGAGACATAGCAGAGTTTGTAGCGAAATGTCTCACATGCCAAAAGATCAAGGCGGAGCATCAAAAGCCGTCAGGTACTCTTCAGCCTTTACCGATTCCTAAATGGAAGTGGGAACATGTGACTATGGACTTTGTATTGGGTTTGCCGTGGACACAAAGTGGGAAGGATGCTATTTAGGTGATTGTGGATAGATTGACTAAGTCCGCCCATTTCTTGGCTATCCATAGCACGTATTCTATTGAGAGGCTGGCAAGACTTTATATAGATGAGGTTGTGAGATTACATGGAGTTTCAGTTTCTATTGTGTCAGATCGAGACCCTCGGTTTACTTCTCGATTTTGGCCAAAATTTCAGGAAGCTCTTGGAACTAAATTGAGATTTAGTACTGCATTTCATCCATAGACAAATGGTCAATCTGAGAGAACTATTCAGACCTTGGAGGATATGTTACGGGCTTGTGTCATTGACTTTATTGGGAGTTGGGACAAACACTTTGAAATACCCCATACTTTGATATGGTGATAAATAAAGTTGATCGAATGCAAATTGAGGTCAATTAAAATGTTTAGAAGTGATAAAAGACGAAAGGAGTAGTTTAGGATAAAATATTTCGCAAGTGAGAAAATAATAATTTTATCGGAGGAGAATTTGTGAGATAAAAGGCGATTCGGAAGTCAAGTGAGACATAATAAGGTATTTCAGGTACCAAGGAGACAAGATAAAATTTTGAAAATATTAATATTTAGCCAAATATCGAAATCAGTCATGAACAAAGATCATATGGTTGATCCAAGTGGGGGAGAAGATGACAAGCCCGACTCTATAAAAATATTTGTCATGACATACATGTGATGGATAGCATGTTTGCATGCTA
>NW_017234928.1:0-2663 GCF_000208745.1 Theobroma cacao | reverse complement strand
AACAAACCCTAGGTGAGGAATTTCAAGAGAAAAAGTGTGGAAAATCAAGGAAAACAAGTGAAAAAGGTAAGATTTTTCAACTTAAGCTTGAAATCTATTTTCCTTAAGCATTTCTCCTTATTTTCCATGCTTAAATTACATGTTTTTATGATGAATTGTTGGCTGATCAAAATGGGTATGGAGAGAGAATAAAGTTAGATTAATTTGATTTTAAGTTATGCTAGTGTTTTTAGTTAGTTTAGCATATTTAGAAACAAAACAACAAGAAAGAATTCATTTTCCTCCATTACCATTATTGGCCGAATTTTGTAGGGGAATATTGGCTACTGATCTTGATGTTTATTTGCGGAATTATGATGAATAATGATGAATTATGAGCCTAGAAAAATAATGAGAATTTTCAGAGCAAAAATATGAATTTTTACCCACTAAGGGTATTTTCGTAATTTGCTATCGGGACTGATAATTTGCACAACACTAAGGGACATTAAGTCAATTTGGGTGCAATTGAGGTATAGAGACTGAAAAAAATTAATTTGGAGTTTAAACGGACGCGTATATCGATTTATCGTGTAAAAGACCGAAATAGGCTAACATCGCGTTTAGGCAAAATTTAGACTTTTTTACATTCCATATCATGCATTAGTAGTCTAAATTAGTTTAATTTCAATTTAGTACCAATGTAGTGAGTTTCTCAACTTTGTACTGTGTCAAGGTGGCGAGTCCTCTGATAAAGGCAAGGGAATTGCATCCGAGGACCAGTAGTCTGAGTATTTCAAGAATCGGCACTCTTGACATTGTGAGTAAACTTATTGTTATTTTAATTATCTAGGATGATTTTTAGATGATTTCATTAATTCTATGGAAAAATGGATTTAAAAAGGTAAATTTTCATGTTTTATAAATAAAGGTGTTCCAATGAAATTAATTTATAAATTGTTTTGAAATTAATAGTGATTTTGAAAAATAGAGTACACGGAGACTGTTAATTGTGGCAATTTGATTGTTTAAATTGATTGGCTTATGATAAATCGAGCATGATTGACTAGTTGGCAATTGTATTGAAATACGAATTGTTTGGTTGCCTTGGAAGACTGCGAATTACAAAATTGCCATATCATGTTATTGAGTTTTATTGTATGGTGGATTATATATTAATTAATCACTACAGTAGGGAGTTTCTGTGGACCAGCCTTTTAGAGGGGCACAGTAAACCCCATTATATTCTTACCTCGAACGGAGAGGCGCGTAGGGTATTTCCTGGGGTAAAGCTTAGGGTTTACTTCACGCCAAACCACCATGTGAGGGGAAACTCAGCCAACGCCAATGAACGACTATGTTTTCAAAACAAAAACATGATTTATGTGAAATGTGAATTTTAATAGCCTTGGCGGTCTCGGTAGGATGCCTCGGCCAAGGTGTCCCTGAGAATGGATTTATGACACAAGCCTAGTTTTTATGAAATTCATAAGCCTCTTCAGGTATTTTAAATGAAATGTATTCTAATGCTGTGACCCAGTTTACGATGATTTACTTTATTGTCTCCATGTACTCAACTCTAGATGTTTATGATGATGTCTGTTTACTCATTGGGATTTTATAAGCTCACCACCCTCCTTTCCACCCATTTCAGGTTCAGTATAGACTGTAGATAGCTGATCTCATCGAGGACTACCGTTGGATCTGCATTTTCCAAACCGTAGGTTCACAATCCTCTTTACTTTTGTTTATTCGGGGGCCCTCTTGTTATTGTAAATTAAATTAAATATTTTGGCTTACTGTATTACAGTATGTATAAATTTATTTAGCTTTTACTCTACAAAAATTATTTACGTATAACTCTATAAATATTGTTTTATAAGAAAATAGAATATTTTACTTAATATTTCTTTTATTTTCTTATTATATTCAAATAATCATAATTTCGTTTTAAATGATGATTTTAGACTTTTAAACTCATTTTGAATATGAATTATGTGTTTTGTACTTGTATATTACATTTTAGCCAGTTTCAAAATTTTTGAAAAAAATGACCAAAATACCCTTGTGAGATAAAAAAAATTAATATTTTATTTGTTTTAAGTTGGAAACAGCGTAAAATCTTTTAGAACACGATATTTGACAATGGTTGCTCACAAGGGAAATGAGAAACTGATAGTAAAGTCTTGCAGGGTTTCGGGTTGACATTTCGGGCAATGAGTGTCTACCGGGACACCGCGGCGGTTGTCACAAGTCGATGGGAGTACCGGGTCGTGACAATACTCCTAGTGGGTAAAAATTCATATTTTTACTTCAAAAATTCTCATTATTTTTCTAGGCTCATAATTCCTCAAAGAAACATCAAGATCAGCAGCCAATATTCCCCTACAAAATTCGGCATAATGGGTTTCAATGGGAGAAAATTATTTCTCTAGTTTATTTTTGCTATATTTCAATATAACCTAACTAAAATCACTTAATTCAATTAAAATCAACCAAAACTCAAGCTCAAAACTCATCCATGAAGGTTTGGCCAGCGTGGGTGTCCATACCCATTTTCTAATTTTGCATGGAAATGAGAAAAAAAATGCATGGATAGTGAAAATCACAAGGAAAATCAATAAAATTTACCTTTTTAATGCTTGATTTCTTGATTTCTCTTGATTTTCTCCAAATTTTTAAGC
>NW_017234927.1:8743-12165 GCF_000208745.1 Theobroma cacao | reverse complement strand
AGTTGTCACGAGCTCGATGGGGAGTTTCGGGTCGTGACAACTTCATTGTATAGCACCTCATTCATTCATCAAAGCATCATTGCATTTCCTAAATTCATGCACATGGCATGTTTTCATCCATATACACATGTTCATCTCATGTTGACTTCTTCGCCATATTTATTCCAATAATAAAAAACCACACAATGTTATTAGGTTTGAATAAAATAGAACAAATCCCCTTTTATTGAAAACACCTAAAAAATTTTTTATTGTGCAAATTCAAATTTTTTCTCTCTAATTTATTTGATTTGAGTCAAAGGGGTTGAAAGATATGGAACATCATTGAAAGCAAGGAGAAGTGCATTAGAGCACAATTAGGAGGAATTTGGAAATGAGCTTCGAAAGATGAAAAGACAAATTGCCAAATTGATGTAAAATGGTTGAACATCTCAATGAAGCCAAAAGAATTCACCCTCCAAAATCCCTATAGCTTTAAACTGAACCATGGCTCAAGTAACCATTGAATGAAAACCAATTTGTCTTTGATAGGTCCAACACCCTATTTAGTAACCAAGTAAATATTAGAGTTTGGGAAAAGTCATGAAGGGGATGGACAAGCTGAATACACAGATGATTGAATTGAAGAGCTTTATATCCAAGATGGGATCTCTAGGCCCTACACAACTTTCAAACAATGGTTTGCCACAGAGCACATACCTCAAACGTATAACTTTTCGACCAACTTTTCAACCTATGAACACTAGTCTGCATCCAAGTTTGCACCTTTACCCAAGCACCTTTCGACCACCTTTTCAACAAGCTCCTCAAGCCCAATTGTTCACACCATTGTCAACCACCCTTACTCCTAGCCAAGGTGTCATCCAAGAACAATCCAAAAAGAAAATACACAAACAATTGGATTCCATTCCCATTACTTATGGAAAACTTTTTCACCAATTGGTTCAGGATCACCTCGTTGCTATTATGCTTATGGAACCCTTGAAACTTCTATATCCAAAGTGGTACAGCCCAAATGCAAGATGCAATTATCATGGTGGAGTTATGGGACATTCCATTGAAGATTGTACCGCTTTCAAGCATAATGTGCAAACATTGATTGATGCAAAGTGGTTTGATCCAACGTAAAGAGTCAGGAATGGTGGTAGGATGTCCAAATAGGTGTCTAGGTGACAAAAGAGTAGGCTTTATTTGGACTTTTTCCTTTTTGAGTAAAAGTTTTTTAGACTTTAAGACATTTAAAGTTTAGATATGGCAGTCCTTAATTTTTTTTAAATTTTTTACAGTTTGCAAAAACAGATTTATGTTTGTGAACAATTATCAGAAAATGAATGAGTTTAAGATTATTCTTCGAATGATGCAAAGAATTCTCTTAAATTAGATGTATCAATGATTGACTTTTGAGATCTTGTTTAAGCATATTCTAAATTTTGTTTCATAATAACAATGAGGATATCTCAAAAAGGAAAATGAATGGAAAAAGAGTTGGTTTGAAAAGATAAATGTGTTACGCAACTTAGATTTTGTTGTAATCTCATCATGCATCAAAAGTGCCCAAAATCATTCATCATCCATGGACTAATAAATCATCTTGTCATGCATTTAAACATTCATTGATTTTGACACATGCATTCATCATTTATCCACCTTTTTGTAAGTAGTGTCATTTAACCTTCTACATTCAATGAAAGAAGAGGCAATAATGTTGTTAATTCCATAGGATAAAAGGTCTTTTTCCAAGTTTTTATGAAGAAAGAATATATTTAGAAAGATATTCGGTAAAGTATAATTTATCACTCAATCTAATTTGTTTTCATCTTGTGAAAAGATAAAAGCTCAAAGAAGTCCATTTATTGTTTGTGTGATACAAAGACTCAAGTTAAAATCATGAAAGTGGAGCAATCAAAATAGATGGACAAGATCAAGAAACATTAGAAAGAGATAAGGAAACAGTTGGCAAAGTTAATGGAGATGATGATTGCTAGTAAAGAGGAAAGGTCTTTTGAAAAATCTTTAGGTTCTTAAAGACAAAGCCAATTGCTAGTGCAAGGGCAAACTATGTCGATCTTGGGTGCAGATCTCTTTGACTCGATTCTTACTCTTGACTTAGATGACTCTGAAAAGCAAAGAAAATTGAAAGTAGACTCGATTGAGTCAAAAGAAGAATTGAAAATGCAACAAAAGCATGATCTTTCGTATGTGCACCTTAAAGCCATTGAAATGATAGATATTTATGGATCTGTTGATGTAGTAGATTTATGTTTGGTACCTAATGTAATTATCCCACCTAAATTCAAAGTACCATATTTTGAGAAGCATGATGGAACTAAATGCCCAAAGGCCTATATCATTGTGTATTGTCAAGAGATGGCTACACATGCACACGATGATAAACTTTTGATTCATTGTTTCCAAGATAGCCTAATTGGGTTCGTAGCTATGTGTTATGTTAAATTGGATAGGAATCATATTCGTTTTTGAAAAGATCTTGCAAGAGCATTCCTAGTCCAATACAAATACGTTATAGACATGGCCTTGAATCGGCTCTCTCTACAAAACATGGAAAAGAGAGACATTGAGAGTTTTAAGGAATATGCTTAAAGATGGAGAGATGTTGCTACACAGGTTCAACCACCTCTCACTAAAAAAAAACAACAGTGTTGTTTATCAATACTTTACAGCCACCATACTATGATAGGCTAATTAGTAATGCCACCAAGAACTTTGCTGACATAGTGATTTTAGGAGAGATGATTGAAAATGTAATTCAGAAGGGCAAAATTGGAGATAACACTATCAATAACATGGGAAATTGTAATGCATCAAAGTAAAGGAAAAAAGGCACAAGTTATTACATGTGAAAGGCAACAACCATGGGACATTAATCCATACCGTCTTCTTCATCCCATATATCGACCTTCCTACCCCACTTTGAATCATATTTCCCATAACTTATATCCATATCAACCAATTACACAACCAACCTTTCATCCAAGAGCACCCATACCTCCACTTATTCCTTAATCATTGCAAAACCCAACACTCGCCAATTACCAATGCCAACCTCTAAACTTTTGCCATTACTAATTGAGAATCAATACCTTAGTCCTGTGCCAATGAAGATAGTTCTTGGAATACCCCATACTTTGATATGGTGATAAATAAAGTTGATCGAATGCAAATTGAGGTCAATCAAAATGTTTAGAAGTGATAAAAGACGAAAGGAGTAGTTTAGGATATAATATTTCAAATGTGAGAAAATAATAATAATTTTATCAGAGGAGAATTTGTGAGATAAAAGGCGATTCGGAAGTCAAGTGAGGCATAATAAGGTATTTTGGGTACCAAGGAGACAAGATAAAATTTTTAGAATAAAATAATATTTTATTAATGAAATAATATTAAAATATTAATATTTAGCC
>NW_017234927.1:0-8449 GCF_000208745.1 Theobroma cacao | reverse complement strand
AAAATGGGTTAGGAGAGAGAAAGTTGTTGGATTTATTTGATTTTAATTTATGTTAGTGTTTTTAGTTAGTTTAGCATATTTAGAAACAAAACAACAAGAAAAGAATTTATTTTCTCCCCCAACCATTAATGGCTGAATTTACCATGTAGTGAGTGAGGATGAGTTTGATTTTATTCTAGGAGAATTGGTTAAGGAATGATGAATTATGAGCCTAGAAAAATAATGGGAATTTTCAGAGCAAAAATACGAATTTTTACCCACTAGGGGTATTTTTGTAATTTGCTATCGAGACTAATAAATTGAATCTCATTTACAGTCATTAAGGTAATTTAGGTATAATTGGAGTGTAGAAAGTGAGAAGAATTGATTTGGAGTTAAATTGGAGATAATAGGCCGAATTAGGTCAACACCGCATTTAAACGGTAGTTTGATAAGTCGTATATCATATCATGCATATATACTGAGCCTGAATTGATTTTATAATGGTCAAGCATTGATGTGATGAATTATGTATTGTACATTGTGGATAGGTGGTGAGCAAAGTACATTGATAAAAGTATAGAAATTATGCTTGAAGATTGGGATTAGGAGTACATCGACTCATAGAACAGTGAGTGAACTTATTATCGTCTTAATTATCTAGAGTACTTTTATACAATTGTGTGATTTTATGAAAAATGGGTTTAAATGGTAAATTGCTATGTTTTAGGAAAAATTGTGATTTTATAAAATGATTTTATATATTTTCTGGAAAATCGAATACTGGTTTTGAAAATAGAGTAATTGGAGACTACCTGCTTGTGTTGCAAATTTATGGTTTTGAATTGAATGGCTTATGACAATATATGAGCATGAATGGCTAAACTGATTTTGGTTTAGAATTATTTGTACTGAGTATTCAGCCTTGAGAGGCTAGGTTGCGATAAATTGCCATGTCATGCTAGAATGAATTTTATTGATTGGTGGAGTATATATAAATTATTCACTGCAGAGGGGGTTCCGTGGACCAGCCTATTAGAGGGGCACGGTAAACTCCATTATATTCTTACCTCGAACGGAGAGGCGCGTAGGGTATCTCCTGGGGTAAAGCTTAGGGTTCACTTCACGCCAAACCACCACATGAAGGGGAACTCAGCCAACGCCAAGGAACGGCTGTATTTTTCTCAAACTAAAAATATATTTTAAGTGTATACAAAAATTTTAAACAGCCTTGGCGAACTCGGTTGGATGCCCTGCACAAGGTATCACCGAGTATGAGTTTTGGCACGAGCCAAAGTTTTAAGAAATTCATAAGCCAAGTTGATTACTCGATTTTTATGGATTGATTTTATTTGGTTGAAATTAGTTGAAAGGTAATGAAATTACAGTATGATGATTTATTTTAATTGTCTCCATTTACTCGACTTTAGATAGTTTAAATGGTATCTGTTTACTCACTGGGATTTTATAATCTCACCACCCTCATTTCCTCACATTTCAGGCTCGGGGAATTTCATAGTTAGCTGACTTTGACAAGGATCTTCATTTGGACTCGAATCGGTAAAAGCTGTAGGTTTCCAGCTTTCGATGCATTTTGGATAGATGTGGGCCCACGTGTCACTGTAAAAGAAATTTTATGCTTTGGTTATTTGCTTTATAGTATATATGAATATAATTAACTTTTACGCTATAAAAATTATGTACAGATAGTTTTATGAAAATTATTTTACAAGAAAATATTTTATTTTATTGAATATTTTTATTATATTCAAATGGTCAAATTTTCACTTCAAATGAACGTTTTAGATACTTAATTTGTTTTTAAATCATTAAATATATATTTTCTGCTTACCTATTACATTTTTAGCAAGTTTTGAGATTTTAAAAAAAAATGAAATGACGAAAATGCCCCTGTGAGCTAGAAAACAAAATGTTATGTTCTGATTTGGAAATGATTTGTAATCCCTTGAATTTTGATATTTGATAACTATTGCTCACCGGGGAAGTGCGAAAGCTGATACGAGAGCCTTGCAGGGTTTCGATAGGCATTCGGGTGAAGAATGTCTGTCGAGGCCTCGCGACGGTTGTCACGAGCCCGATGGGGAGTTCCTGATCGTGACAGTTCCAAACCCATCAGCAACGAATTATGACCCTAATACTAAATGTGACTATCATATGGGGGAAATTAGACATTAAATAGAGAAGTGTAGGCAATTGAAGGAGAAAATTGAAAATCTCATCAAGGATGGCACTTTAACTCTTAAGCTTATGGAACGTTGCAAATTAGCTTTGCCATAGATTGAGTTTTTGTTCAGAAGTTGAAGAAAAGCCTTGAGTCTCAAACAAATTGCTTGTAAGAAAAGTGGATGATTGTAAGGTTTTTATTTTGTATTCATGTGCATGGCATGAGTAGGATTTTGTTAAGGAATATAAACTTCAGAAGTTGTGATTGAAGTTTTAACATTTTTGTTGGATTAAAATTTTTGAAGTTTTATATTTAATTTGCAAAATTATGTGATTCAATTGATTTAATAAAAGGTTTTCTATAACTTGTTTTCAAAATCATAAAAACTGATTAAAAAAAAAGTCATGAATGGGAAAAAGGTTTTTGACAATAAAGTGTGCACATGATTTCAAAGAATTGATGGTTACTGATTTGAACGAACTTGACCTTGTAAACATTCTCGAACCATTTCTCCAAACACTTTGGAACCCAAAACCACTCAAATAAAGGCTATTCAAGCACTTAAATCCAAAAAGAAGCAAAATTTCGAAAGTTCATCAACCTCAGCATGTGATACCAAAGGACCATTATTTTTATCTAAGTAATGATCAATATTATAATTGGTTGTTTTGCAAAATTCTTTCTTTAAAAATCAAGCAAATCAGGAACTCTTATAAAGACTCTGAATGTGGTAGGTTAATACATGTCAAGACTATGCTAAAGTTTCAAACATGCCAATGCTTTTCAAATTCTATTAATTGGATACCAAATGTGAACCTTTCAACCGATTGTCTAAAGCTACCGTTTACCCATATTTTGGGGCATGATGACTAAAAGAACAAGATTACCAAATACCTTCAAGACACCTTGGCTTCAAAAATCGCCTTTTTCTATTTCTCATTTGGCAAAGGTATTTCTTGTCACAAAAGAGTTGATTATGATAAGAGATTCTGATATTAGATCTCTAAAGGCTTTTAAGGAATCTTTATTGTTAAGAGTTGTCCCCTAAGCCTTCAATTGAGTGGCTGATTAAGGAAAGACATTCTCAATGAGTCATCTTGTTATGGAAAAATTGATTCAAGCTTGAGTTGTGAAGAAGCAAAACAAAAAAAGATTGAGAAGAATTAAGAAAGTGAGAGAATGGCAAGGAAAGTTGATAGTGACATTACATACTTGAAATACTCAAATGGTGTTAAAAAGAGGAAAAACAAAAAAAAATCAACCTTTGATCTTAAATTCTTCCTTTCTAAAGATACTCTTCAATATAAGTAACCATATGATAACTCTACGAAATAGAGTTATTTGGCCTTAATTTTGATAGTAATTTAGTGTAGTTCTTGTGGCAATGCATAGAAATTAGTAGATTTTATTTAATTAGTTTAAATTAATTAATTTAGGTGAGTCAATATAATCTTAGTTAATTTTATGCTTAATTTGGTGTTAATATGATTAAGATAGGTTGTTATTGATTTATTTATACTTTTGTAGGTATTTGATAAAAGAAGAATTTTAATGAAAGAAGAAGAGCAATTTCAAGGTGTTGACTTTCACTGCACATATTTTGGTATTTCAACCATAACTCTCTTTAAAGAACTTCAAATGAGATGATTCTTAAAGCATTGGAAAGCTAAGAGAAAAGGCTACAACTTTTATGTTTATCACTATATCTAGTTAGGCATCGAAGATAGTAAAAAATCTTCTTCAAGTTGACATACTTTAGCAGTCCTAGAGCAATTACGATTTCTATTAATTAATTGGGCAAGGTTGCGGCCCATATAGTCTAATGAGGAAATCCCAACTAAAATTGACTTCTATCTTCACCAAACTTGACCTAACTTCAAAGTCTAAAACAACCTTTCGGAGGACTTTTAAAAGGAGAAAAGAGGACAAGATACCAAATTGAGAGTTGAAATTCAAGCCACAAAATCATTGAAAAAAGTCTCATTGGAGCTGAATAGAAATTGAAGGATTGAAGATGATTTGGAGATCAAGAGTTTCGTTGTGGAGTTTCTTTATTCTTTATTTTTCTTGATTTTGTTTCAATGTTTAAATTTTATTTGAAGATGATGATGTGTTACTTGAGGAGGAGCTAAATTATTTATTAAAGATTATGATTGAACTCAATATGTAGTTTGAATTATTTATCTCTCTTTTGCTTATGTTTGATGTATTTAAGTTGTTTATTTTATTCTGCTCTTAATCCCTCTAGTTGCCTAATCACCAATTAGATTGAATTGGAAACCTAGGCTAAACCTTGACGAAGGAGATTTAGGTAGACCTTGAATAGAATAGCGTATAATCAAATGCACTTAGTTGATTAGGTGGTTTGATTTGCATATAAAGTAGACATACACCTCTAAACCATACGTAGCCTAAATTAGAGTACAAACTTAATGAATCTTTCTTCAATTTAATTTGCATAGACATATATTAAATTAATAGAAAAAGATATTTTTATGAGAAACTCGACAGAGATTTGTAAATAATTTAGGACTATAGATTAATAACTTGATTTATTAAACTGAGTTAAGAGAGAGAGACAATAATCAGATGAAGTATTGAGGGACATCATAATCTTAGGTTTGGTAGTTAAGTGAGCTTTATAAAATAAATTTACTATTTAATTTTAGTTTCATCTTATTAGTTTTAATTTTTCTTTTTAATAATTTTAAATTTAATTGTTTGGATAAGATTAAAGTGTTACAATTTTAGTAGCTAGCAATTAAGAATTAATTCAATTCTTTGTGGGAACGAATTCTATTTACTATTATGTTACTTGTTAACGTTACATGCACTTGCATGAGAAATCAACAACACCATAATTAAGAGGATAAATGGCCATGTTTCATGTTCCTTTTACAAATGAGAAATTATCTACTTGCTACCCCTTTAAGCCTATTGAATTTTTTCTAAAATGCACCTCAACCAAGGATCACCTCCCACAATAAGAGGCAATTATGTAGGAAAATTTTTGTCAGAAGCATAGATGATAGAAGATTTATTTTGAGGGAAAAATAAACATCCTATATATCATGGGGGCAGATGCAAATTTGAGTTCTTGAAAATTTTGAACTCAATCCATCAATATGAAAATTAAAAAAAAATAATATATAAAAAAAAAGCATAGAAAAGAAATGATGGAAAAGCATGCTCTGAAAAAGAACAAATGTCTTATTAGAATCCTTTACATGACAAGATGTATCCAATTTTTTTAGAACCCTTAATCATAACCTACATTACGTGCTTGAAGAAGTCCATTTTAATCAAGTGTGGATACTTAAATTGAAGAGCTTTCTTATAGAAAGAGATCATTATATAGAAAATGGGACCTTGATTTCTTTTCTTTGCCAAAATTTCCCTTTTGAATCCCTTAATTCATTTTGGACCAAGTTTGAATTTTTCAAGTGTATGATGGAACGATAAAAAAAAAAAAAAGAAAGAAGAAATGAGTGCCACTCATGATTTTTGATTGAGGTTGTAATAAGAAGCACTAAAGAGAGACCATTTTAGGCAACTAGACTACATTGGATACCTTAAATGTGCTTAAGACTTTTGAATACTTTCTGGTGGAAGATTAATGTTAAATTTTGAATCTTTCTCCTTCAAAACAGCTTTTCGCAATATTACGCCTTTAATAGCTAGTCTTGACATTTATCATCTTGCCACACATCATTAGATTAAGAGAATGTCAAATTTGATTGTGAATTGAAAGGAATCTTTCTGCAAAATTTGATTCTAAAAATGTAAGTCTAGAAAATCACCATACATTTGTGAGCTTAGACGAAGAAACTTCGACTTTTCTTTTTTTTTTTCTCCATGAAATGGTGAAACCTTTATTATTTACCAAGACCTTGATGCGTTAAACCATCCAATACATTTGAAAGACCAAATTGTCATCAAAAGTTCTTTCAAGCAGTAATCATCAATTTTTCAAGGGATTCAAGTATCACATGTTGGAAAAATGTCGAATTGACTTAGTTTTGTTCCAAACTTTAACTACCTTTGGTCATAAAAAAAGTTTTGTGGGGCAATTTTGTCAAAATTCAAGATGTTTTGAAAATAATAAAAAGTTCTTCATTTTTGTAAAGGAACTTCTATTATCATAATATGAAAGATCAAGAGTTTTAAATAATGAGATAAGTATTATTATGGATTATTTATCAAGGATTAATAATCATGGAACAATTGAAATCAAATTTGAATTGATACACGATCCGTTGGTGATATCTATCTTCAAGAAATGACTTCAAGAATTGGGAACGATATGACAAAACTAGCAAGAAGGTCTTTTCGTGGCAAAGTGGTTGGCAATTGCACAAAAATCATAGAAGAGTGTGCAAGGATAGGAAGAATGGCTTTCGATAGAGCAATACATTGAAATGAAATGATGAGATGAAAGTAATTTTCCTTCTGTCATGCAATCATGCATACATGTACATGACCATGCAACATTGAGGTTGAAAATTTTCATGCAATAGTCAACATTCACCCATATTTTCTATGCATTTGGAAAGGTAAAAGCCCATCCAACACAAGAATCTTACAAAGACATCAAGCTTTGATTAATTTGAGAACCACTCTGAAAGATTTTAGATAATTAGTATCAATATTTTTTTTAAAGTTACGAACTTTATTTAGAGATGAATAGGAACCTTTCCTTATAAAACCTCTGGGTACATCTCCAAAACCTCTGGGTACATTCTCAAAACTTTTAGGTACATTCTTATAAAACCTTTGAGTAATTAGTATTAATATTTCTTTAAAGTTACGTAGCCTCATTTTGAGATGAAGAGCAACCTTTGCTTATAAAACCTCCGGGTACATCTTTTAAAACGTTCATGTACATTCTCAAAACTTTCGAGTACATTCTTATGAAACCTCCAAGTAACTAGTATTAATATTTCTTTAAAATTACGTAACCTCATTTAGAGATGGGAAGCAATTTTTTCTTTTAAAACCTCTGGGTGCATATTCTAAAACCTCCGGGTATATTTCCAAAACTTTCAAGTACATTCTCAAAACTTCCTGGTACATTCTTATGACACGTCCAGGCAACTAGCATTAATATTTTTTTAAAGTTATGTAATTAGAGATGAGGAGCAACCTTTTCTTATAAAAATCTTTAGGTACATCTTTAAAACCTTTGGGTGATCATTTATTTTCTTTAAAGTTATGGAGCCTTCATAAGAGGAATAATTAATTTTCTTTAAAGTTGTGGAGCTTTCAAATGAGGAGCATTTTCAATTTGGTTGAAACAAGGTGTCTATGTCTTTGCACTATCCTGATTCTCAGGGATACGCAAAGAGGGGCAGTTGAATACACCAATTTTTACAAATAATAAAAGAATTGAAAATAAAAAAAAGAAGAAAGAAAAAGATGAGTTGGGCATGGCAACAAAATTCATGCCTAACAAACAAACAAGGTGTGGACACACCTTACCAAGTGTGAATGTGGCACTTGGTAGGCCATGTCTGCCACCCCAATTCCACCCTAGCTCAAGTGTGGACAGCTATAAAAGTTGCCCTCGTATTTCACAAAAGGGGACCAACTTTCTTCTTGAAATATCCCTACAACGAAAGCCCTAGAATCAATGGTAAAACCCTAAAGTTTTTACCCTATCAGCTACATACAACCAAATACCACAACCTAGAAATACCATAATCAGAAATCGAAACTAGAAAGGGGAGTAAAAAAATCAACAAAGAAAATTGAGAGAAAACAAAGCGAAAATGAGGAAGAGGAGAGGTTTTCTTTTCTGTCTTTGGGGATTTAGGGAGTTTTAGGATTCAAAGTGTCACGACTCGGAACTCTCATCGAGCCCGTGACAACCGCTGCGCAGCCTCGACAGACATTCTTCCCCCGAATGCCTTTCGAGACCTCACAAGGCTTTTGTACCAGTTTTTCCATTCCTCTCTCTTTTTTTTCTTTTTTTTTTGTGTCACGACCCGAAACCTCCCTCAGGCCCATGACAATCGCCACGACGTCCCTGATTGACACTCATTATCCGGAATGCCAACCGGAACCCCGTGAGGCTTACATATCAGTTTCTTTCCTTTCCTGTGAGCAATCGTTGTTAAATATCGAGTTTTTAGAGAATATACACTATTTTAGATCAAAAACAATCAAAATAAAATTTTCGCCACATAAGGGTATTTTGGTCATTTTTTTCTCAAAAATTTCGAAACTGGCTAAAATGTAATATACAAGTACAAAACACATAATTCATATTCAAAATGAGTTTAAAAA
>NW_017234926.1:6975-12291 GCF_000208745.1 Theobroma cacao | reverse complement strand
ATGATTTTTCAAGCTTAGCTTAAGATTTATCATTTCCATGCATTTCTCATCATTTTTCATAGTTGAATCATGTGATTTGAGGATGAATTCAATTCTGAAAAAAATGGGTTAGGAGAGAGAAACTTGTTAGATTAATTTGATTTTAAGTTATGTTAGTGTTTTAAGTTAGTTTAGTATATTTATGAACAAAACAACAAGAAAAGAATTTATTTTCCTCCATTACCATTATTGGCTGAATTTTCTAGGGGAATATTGGCTGATGATCTTGATGTTTATTTAAGGAATTATGATGAATAATGATGAATTATGAGTCTAGAAAAATAATGGGAATTTTCGAAGCAAAAATACGAATTTTTACCCATTAGGGGTATTTTCGTAATTTGCTATCGAGACTGATAATTTGCACCACACTGAGGGACATTAAGTCAATTTGGGTGCAATTGAGGTATAGAAACTGAAAAAAAATTAATTTGGAGTTTAAACGGACGCGTATATCGATTTAATCGGGTAATAGGCCGAATTAGCTCAGCACCGCATTTAAGCGGTAGTCGGATAAGTTGCATGTCATATCATGCATATATACCGAGCCTGAATTGATTTTATAATGGTCAAGCATTGATGTGGTGAATTATGTATTGCACATTGTGGATAGGTGGTGAGCAAATTACATTAGTAAAAGTATAGAAATTGTGCTTGAAGACTGGGATTAGGAGTACATCAACTCCTAGAACTGTGAGTGGATAATTTATCATCTTAAATATCTAGAGTAATTATACTTGTTTGATACTTTTATTGAATGGTGAGCTTAAATTATTAAATATTAAAATATTTTTTAATAAAAATGAGATTTATACTAGTTTTGAAATCAAATATTGTTTTGGAAAAATTGAGTATATGGAGACTGTGTTGAAATTTATGATTTTATATGTTATTGAAATTGGGGCTTATGACACTATGGTAGCATGATGGCTAAATTTTTAGGATTAGTCTCGGTAGACTTAATTACATTTTATTCGCCATATTATGCTACTAGAATTTTTATGGGTCTGGTGGTATATTAAACAGTCACTGCAGTGGTGGGGGTTTCCATGGACTGCCTATAAGAGGAGCATGGTAACTCAATTATATATTTACCTCCGGGGGGAGATGTTGGGTGAAGTATCTCCTGAGGTATGATTTGAGTGCACCTCACGTTCAGGCCACCACGTGAGAGTGAGACTCAGCCAACGCCAAGGAACTGCTGTGTGTCAGATGTGAAAACATGTTTATGGGTATGGGTCATTAAACAGCCTTGGCGGTCTCAGTGGGATACCTTGACGAAGGTACCTGCGAGAATGATTCTGGCAAGGGCCAAGTTTAAGAAATTCATAAGTCGAGAAATTTTGATGAAAAGAAATTGTTTGGTATAGATTGAAACGAGTTTTGTGTTATGAACATTATTGTGATATAATGTTTTTATATTGTCTCCATCTACTCAGCTTTAGATGCTTTTGATGGTAATTGTTTACTCACTGGGATTATGTAATCATAATCTCACCCCTCTTCCTATCCATTTTCAGGCTCCGAACAGTTTGTTGATAGTTGATTAAGACGAGAATTAATCTCGAAGTTGCATCATAGGAAGTAAGGGTTCGTAGCTCTACACCTTCTTGGTTAGTTGGGGGCCCATGTGTCACTGTAAAAGTAATTTTATTCTTCAGTTGTTTGATTTAAAGTATGTATGAATATATTTAGCTTTTACACCATGTTTTTGGCGAGTTTCGATATTTTTGAAGAAAAATGACGAAAATGCCCTTGTGAGTCAGAAAGTAATATTTTATTTTTTGATTTGGAAATGACTTATGATTTTTTTTGAAATGTGAGATTTAATAACTGTCGCTCATTGGGGAGATGCAGAAGCTGATGCTAAGCCTTGGGGGGTTTCGATAGGCATTCGGGATAATGAGTGCCTATCGAGACATCGCGACGGTTGTCACGGGCTCGATGAAAGTTCCGGGTCGTGACATCGGGCTTTACAGAACCCGTCCCAAACCTAATCATAAATACCCTAACCCTATATAACCGAATCGAATATCCGCATATACCTTGTAAGAAGATACCCATTGCCATCCTAACTTTGTTGACTAATATATGTTATGTTCAATTAAGATTTTCATGTGATATGGTTTACATGAAACTCTCAATAGTCTTTTCAACATCAACTAAAAAATTTTATATGAAGAAATTTTATATAAAAAATTTTGTCTTTAAATGTATATACCCTAACAAGTTGAATTTGCAATTTTAATTACAATATTAAGTTAATTTTATATTTTTTACCTAAACTTGGACAAAATATACAACTTTGAATTGAAAAAAAAAATTACTAATTTGTACTTAAATTATCCAATAAAATATCGTATTAACAGAAACTCTAACACCTTTAACTCTTAATCGACTAAGATATGTTATGTTCAATTAAGATTTTCATGTTATATGTTTTACATGAAACTCTCAACATTCTTTTCAACATCAATTAAAAAATGTTGTATTTTTTCACTTGAATGATAATAAATTCATTCAAAACCAACCAATTGTTGGATTTCACATGAAATTTTTATAAAATATTTAGCATTTTATTTAAGAAGTGACATTCACGTTGTGACTATATTAGTCCAATATCATAAAAGCGAGCTAGATTAACAGTGTTAGTTTGAATTTAGGTTAATATCGTTTGACAGTTAGGGTGAAAATTTTATATTTATTTTAGATACCAATTTTGTAAATTTCACTTCAGTTTTATATCAAATATGTAATTAAAGTTTATTTTAATATTTTACGTTCAAATATTGGGAATGGATATAATGAGATTCTAGTGACCCGAGAATGGTATTTTTTATCATAATAACCTTTACATAATATGCAATTTGAACATGAACCATTATGCTTTCTATCAACTATTTTAATGAAATGATACTATAATTTACAAATTATTTTAGTAAAATTAGCATTATGTTAATTATGAGTTCTAACAATTCTTTTTATCCAATATATTATTTTGCTAAGTTAATTATTATCTGCCCATGCTTTTTTACTAATTTTTATGATCCATCAGTTTGTTTTAGTTTGTTTTATTCTAATAACATAAGCAATCTATTAATAACAGATACTAGAAAAATTACTTTTAATAATAACCAAAAGACATAACTGAAGTTTGATTAGACATAGAAAAAGCAATATGAATTTCATAAGGGTAAAATACCCTCACAAACTTAAGTTTTAATTGAAATTTCAAGTAGATCTATTAATTTTTTAAATGGACACTTCACCTTTAAAGTGTAAACACCGTTAACAGTAATGATGAAAGGACTATAATACTTTTTTTATTAATTTAAAAAATTATTATTATATTTTTTTGAAAAAAAATAAGAGCTCCCTAAGAAAAAGGAGCATCGATCTCCAATGCTTCCTTTTTTAAATTAATATAAAAATTAATAAAAAATATATAATAGTAATTTTAAAATTAATAAAAGGTAAAAATTATTATTTCAATATTATCACGTCAAATTAACAGATACTAACGATTGACCTATGTGTCAAGCGAAAGACATTTTTTTGAGACGAAATGTTCATTTTGAAAACTAGTAACCTTATTTGGAATTTCAATTAAAATTTAAAAAGATAAGAGTATTTTATCCTTTTCATAATTGTTTCACACCTTTTAAATAACATTTATATATAGTATAAATGTCAATTCATTTTTATCTTTAATTTATTTTATTTTTGAAAAAAATTAAAAGATAAAAGAAAGATAAAAACAAAAATCAAGGAGAGAGAAAAATGGGAAAGAAAAGAAAAGAGATGAAAGAAAGAGATTGAGAGAAGGAAAGCAATGGGTAGTAGGGAAAAGGGAGGGTTTGTCCACGTAGATCTACCTCAAGCTAACCAAATCAGCAGTCGGCCAGCCTTTCCCTTCCCCCTTGCCCCCCACTTCTCTCCATCTTTTTGGTTTTTTGTTTTTAATTTTTTGATTTTTTTTACTTCTTATAATTTTTTTATTTTCTAATTTCAAAAATAAAATTTAAAAAATAAAGACCTTTTATGTTTTTATTTTTTAATTTCAAAAATAAAAAACTTAAGAAAAAACTTTTTTTTTGTTATTTTATTTTTCAATTTTTATATTTAATAAAATAAAATGATGTGACATATTCAAACACATAACTATTTTTATCGATTACTTTTACTACATCACTCATTTGCCTAACTCCATTAGTCAAAAGTACAAACTATATAATGAAAGTGCAATTCAACTATTTAATTACGAATTTTTAAACTTTAGGTGCCAAATAGATAGTTTTATTATAGTTTAGATACAAAATATGTAATTAACTCTATGTTAAAATATGTTATATAAAAATGTTCATATGTATAAATAGTCGAGTATTTAACTTATTAATTAATATATAAGAACCATTTGCTTAAAAAGTAGGATTCAAATTTCTCTTCCCCCCAATTAAAAGAAATGTTCATATGCATATATAAATAAATGTTTTCTACTGGTTTCCCTCAACATTATTGTGGGTGCTTGGTCCAATTTATGGAAGATTTTTTTTATTACAAAAGCATAAGTAAAATTTTAACTCTCAAATTTTTAAAACAATTGTAACAATGCAGAAAAAAAACACATTTCAATTTGAAACTTATTCCAGGATAACTAATATATAAAAACAAATATTAAATGAGATTTTTTTATGTTCTTATTATATTATTATTTATTAAGAGAAATATATTATTTCACATTAATCTTTTTTAATTCAGTTCAATTTATTCATTTGACTTTATTTTTTTATATCCGATTAACAAAAGAGTTTCTTTATTTTTATTTCTTTCTTCATTTTAAAACTCATATTATTTAGTTAATAAAGTTGGATATTTTATTTTACTTATTTGCAGTTGCAATTTTATTACTCAGCTTTTCTTTTAATACCATTGATGACACGACCCGAAACTCTCATCGGACCCAAGACAACCGCTGCGACGTCCCGATAGACATTCATTACCTAGAATGCCAACCGAAACTTTGCAAGGCTTAATATCAGTTTTTTTCTCACTTCCCTTGTGAGTTTTAGTCACTAAAATTATGTTTTGGGAGATTATAAACATTTTCCAAATCAAAATAATAGAAAAATATTTTTTTCTCACAGGGCATTTTTGGTCATTTTTTCCTCAAAATGTCGATCTGCTAAAAATGTAGTATGCTGGTGCAAAACTGTAAAACCCAACCCTATAAAAACATGTCATGACATAAATGCATTGAGTAGCATGTTATTATGCAGA
>NW_017234926.1:0-2248 GCF_000208745.1 Theobroma cacao | reverse complement strand
AACTCCCCATCGAGCCCGTGACAACCGCCGCGAGGCCTCGACAAACATTCTTCACCCCGAATGTCGATCGAAACCTCGCAAGGCTCTCGTATCAGCTTTCGCACTTCCCCGGTGAGCAATAGTTATCAAATATCAAAATTCGAAGGATTACAAGTCATTTCCAAATCAGAACATAACATATTGTTTTCTGGCTCACAGGGGCATTTTCGTCATTTTTGTCAAAAATTTTGAAACTTGCTAAAAATATAGTAGGTAAGCAGAAAATATATATTTAATGATTTAAAAATAAATTAAGTATTTAAAACGTTCATTTGAAGTGAAAAATTGACCATTTGAATATAATAAAAATATTCAATAAAATAAACTATTTTCTTGTAAAATAATTTTCATAAAACTATCGGTACATAATTCTTATAGCGTAAAAGTTAATTATATTCATATATACTATAAAGCAAATAACCAAAGCATAAAATTTCTTTTACAGTGACACGTGGGCCCACATTTAACCAAAATGCATCGGAAGCTGAAAACCTACAGCTTTTACCGATTCAAGTCCAAATGAAGGTCCTTGTCAAAGTCAGCTAACTATGGAATTCCCCGAGCTTGAAATGTGAGGAAATGAGGGTGGTGAGATTATAAAATCCCAGTGAGTAAACAGATACCATCTAAACTATCTAAAGTCGAGTAAGTAGAGACAATTGAAATAAGTCATCATACTGTAATTTCATTACCTTTCAACTCATTTCAACCAAATAAAATCAATCCATATAAATCGAGTAATCAACTTGGCTTATGAATTTCTTAAAACTTTGGCTCGTGCCAAAACTCATACTCAGTGATACCTTGCGCAAGACATCCAACCGAGTCCGACAAGGCTGTTAAAATTTTTGTATACACTTAAAATATATTTTTAGTTTGAGAAAAATACAGCTATTCCTTGGCGTTGGCTGAGTTCCCCTTCACGTGGTGGTTTGGTGTGAAGTGAACCCTAAGCTTTACCCCAAGAGATACTCTACACGCCTCTCCGTTCGAGGTAAGAATATAATGGAGTTTACCGTGTCCCTCAATAGGCTGGTCCACGGAACCCCCTCTGTAGTGAATAATTAATATATACTCCACTAATCAATAAAATTCATTCTAGCATGACATGGCAATTTATCGCAACCTAGCCTCTCAAGGCTGAATACACAGTACAAATAATTCTAACACCAAAATCAGTTTAGCCATTCATGCTTATATATTGTCATAAGCCATTCAATTTAAAACCATAAATTTACAACATAAGCAGACAGTCTCCAATTACTCTATTTTCAAAATCAGCATTCGATTTTCTAGAAAATTTATAAAATCATTTTATAAAATCACAATTTCTCCTAAAACATAGCAATTTACCATTTAAACCCATTTTCCATAAAATCACACAATTGTATAAAACTACTCTAGATAATTAAGACGATAATAAGTTTACTCACAGTTCTAGGAGTCGATGTACTCCTAATACTAGTCTCCAAGCACAATTTTTGTACTTTTACCAGTGTACTTTGCTCACCACCTATCCACAATGTACAATACATAATTCACCACATCAATGCTTGACCATTATAAGATCAATTCAGGCTCGGTATATATGCATGATATGAAATACAACTTATCCGACTACCGCTTAAATGCGATGTTGACCTAATTCGGCCTATTATCTCCAATTTAACTACAAATCAATTCTTCTCACTTTCTACACTCCAATTATACTTAAATTACCTTAGTGACTGTGAATGAGATTCAATTTATCAGTCTCAGTAACAAATTACGAAAATACCCCTAGTGAGTAAAAATTCATATTTTTGCTCTGAAAATTCTCATTATTTTTCTAGGCTCATAATTCATCATTATTCATCATAATTCCTCAAATAAACATCAAGATCAGCAGCCAATATTCCCCTAAAAAATTTGAACAATAATGGTAATGGAGGAAAATAAATTCTTTTCTTGTTGTTTTGTTCCTAAATATGCTAAACTAACTAAAAACACTAACATAGTCTAAAATCAAATTATTCCAACAACAATTCCTCTTCCATACCCATTTTTCAGAATTGAATTCATCATGATAACTCAATATTCAACCATGGAAATCAAGAACAAAAGCATGGGTAAGTTAGGTATCAAGGAGAATTAAAGAAATTCTAGCTTACCTAGCTTGTTTCCTTGATTTCTTCACTTTTTCTTTAAATTTCCACCTAGGTTGTCACGA
>NW_017234925.1:4001-12318 GCF_000208745.1 Theobroma cacao | reverse complement strand
GGGAATTTTCAGAGCAAAAATATGAATTTTTACCCACTAGGGGTATTTTCGTAATTTGCTATCGAGACTGATAATTTGCACCACACTGAGGAACATTAAGTCAATTTGGGTGCAATTGAGGTATAGAAACTGAAAAAAATTAATTTGGAGTTTAAACGAACACATATATCGATTTATCGGGTAAAAGATCGAAATAGGCTAACATCGCGTTTAGGCAAAATTTAGACATTTTGCACATCATATCATGCATTAGTAGTATAAATTAGTTTATTTTTGTTTAGTACCAAAGTAGTAAACCTCTTAATTGTGCAATTTGTCAAGGTGGCGGATCTTCTAGCAAGGGCAAAGAAATCGCACCCGAGGAGTAATAGTTGGAGTACCCGAATTTGATTTTCAGAAATTGTGAGTAAACTTATTATTGTCTTAATTATCTAGAGTAGTTTTATACAATTGTGTGATTTTATGAAAAATGGGTTTAAATGGTAAATTGCTATGTTTTAAGAGAAATTGTGATTTTATAAAATGATTTTATAAATTTTTTGAAAAATCGAATACTGGTTTTGAAAATAGAGTAATTGGAGACTGCCTGCTTGTGTTGTAAATTTATGATTTTAAATTGAATGGCTTATGACAATAAATGAGCATGAATGGCTAAACTGATTTTGGTGTTAGAATTATTTGTACTATGTATTTAGCCTTGAGAGGCTAGGTTGCAATAAATTGCCATGTCATGCAGAGAAAGCTTTTATAAATCAGGTGGTAGATAAAAGATTAGCTATTGTAGTAGTGGGGGGTTCCGTGGGCCAGCCTATTAGAGGGGCATGGTCAACTCCTTTATATTCTCACCTCGGTCGTAGAGGCGCATAGGGTATCTCCTGAGGTGAGCTTTTTGAGTGCACTTCACGTGGACCACCGCGTGAGAGTGAGACTCAGCCAACGCTAAGGAACGGCTATGTTTCAAAATAAAAATATGATTTATGCGAAATATGAATTTTTAACAGTCTTGACGGACTCGGTTAGATACCCTTGGTCCAGGTGTCACCGAGTACAAGATTTGGCATGAGCCAAGTTTTGAGTAATTCACGAGCCATATTGATTATTTGGTTGAAATGAATATTCGTGATGTGAAAAAAATTACTGAAGTTAATTATTTTTTAATTGTCTCAATTTACTCGCCTTTAGATAGTTTAGATGGTGTTTGTTTACTCACTGGGATTTTATAATCTCACCACCCTCAATTCCACAGATTTCAAGTTCGGGATAGCTGATAGATAGTCGATTGCATCAAGGACTTCAGTTAGCCTTGCATTGTCAAAATTATAGGTTCATAGACTCGCATCTTATTGGTTAGTTGGGGGCTCACGTGTCATTGTAAAAGTAATTTTATATTTTTGTTATCTAATTTAAAATATGTATGAACATATTTAGCTTTTACACCATATTTTTGGCGAGTTTCTATATTATCGAAGAAAAATGACAAAAATGCCTCTGTGAGTCAGAAAATAATATTTTATTATTTTGATTTGGAAACGACTTATGATTTCTTGAAATGTAACATTTAATAACTGTCGCTCACCGGGGAGATGCGGAAGCTGATGCTAATTATATGTTATACTTGGATATATATTACAAAATTTGTACAATTAATTATCAATATAATACCCTAAAAAGTATGATAATACATAACTAATAAAATTAATAACTGTAATCATATAAATGAAATTTACTATAAGCTTACATATAAAACATATTAATATATATATATGTAGGATATTTTAATATCTCATATACATACATATATATATTAACTTATAAAGTTATATCAATTAAAGAATATAACTTGTACTTTCATATTAATACAATAGGTTAGATATATAGATTTTTTTGTGAATACTGTAGGTTTAGCTATATATATATATTTTATAACTATGATTCTAATTTGTATACATAGATATAATGTATTAATATTTTTATTTAATTTATTATTATATATTATCATGTATTTTTTAAATTTAACAAATTTATTTTATTTTTTTCATAAATTTTTAATGTTATGAAATTAATGAATTTTGAACTATTAATTTATAATGTATGATTCAATAAAGTTTTAAAAAAATATACAAAATTATTCAAAGGAAAACAGACATAAACTTCTAAAAATTATACCTTCAATATGTATGTATTTGCTTTTATTAATATGTATTTTTTATAAAAGATTAATAAAATTTATAAAAAGTCTAAAATATTTTAAGGAAAAAAATTAATATTTTACTATTACCAATGGAATTATCCGTTGAAAAATTCTGTTGGAAAGCTTGCAGGCCCATTTAATTTTTCAAAATCCGTCGAAAATCCGTTGGAAAGATTTCAAATTTTTTGTTTTTAAGATTTCCAGCGGATTTCCAATAGAAAATTTTTCGTAGGAAAATTCTGTTGGAAATTCTATTGGAAAATTTGGTGGGAGATTTTCTTTTTCGTCATTAAAAATTTTCCAACGGAATTCCAATAGAAATATTTCGTTGGAATTTTTCCGTCGAAAAAATTAGTTTTGTTTTTATTCAAATTTCGTTGAAAATCCGTCGAAAAAATTAGTTTTGTTTTTATTCAAATTTCGTTGGAAATCCGTCAAAAAGCTTTAACAATTTATTTCTTTAAAATTTCCAACGAAAAGTTTTTCGCTGGAAATCTGTTAGAAATTCCGTTGAAAATTTTGGTAGGTGAATTTTTTTTCAAGCTAACAAATTTTTCAATGGATTTGCAATGGAAATTTTCCAATGGAAAATTTTCATTGGAAATCCATCAAAAAATTAGTTTATTTTTTGTACAAAATTCCATTGAAAATCTGTTGCAATTCCGTTGGAAAGGTTTCCAAATTTTTTTTTTTAGATTTCCAACGGAAAAAATTCCTTTGGAAATTCGTTGAAAATGTTGGTGCGGAAATTTTTTTATTGCCAAAATACCCTTTTCCAATAGATTTCCAACGCAATTTTTTCGTTGAAAAATTTTCGTTAGAAATCCGTTGGAAATAACAGGAAAAATTTTTGCTTACCTTTAGTTGGAAATCCGTTGGAAATTTTCGACAGAATTTTTTCCGTCAGAAATACTATGTTTTTTTGTAGTGTATATATGATTGTAGTTTTTAAATTTATTTAAGAGCAATTGTGTCCAACAAAATTTTTGACTTATTCCCCCACCTTTGGAATAATTATTATTGAGGTCCCCTTGGTAATAACTATTTAGGTTTCTGCAGGAATGGTCATTCTAAGAAATGACCATTCCTGTAAAGCAAACAAATTATTAAAGAAAGCCTAAAAATTATTAAACAAATTATAAGTGTTCATAATCGAGTTAAACTCAAGTGACACTTTTAAAATTTTGTCAAAAACTTGACCTAATCCACTCAATAAAATTCCTTTAATAATGTTAACAAGTTTCTACTAATATTTAATATTTTAAAGATATTTTAAAATTAAATCAAATAAAAATTTTATATTAATATAATAATATCTCGAGTCGAGTCAAACCTTAAAAATTTTACTAAGTCTTGGCTCGAGTTGAGCCAAGCCCATGACCTATTAAGCTGCCTTATCCATAGATAAGTCTGTTTCAAAATAATTTTGATCTTTTTTAATGTCATTGTTTCTAAGTACATTTTTTTTTTTTGTATAATTATCTAAGTATCCCTTAACTTTTGGTTGGTGAAGACATAATACACCGTACTGCTTTAATCTTGAAAGAAGCTGTGGACACTTGGGAAGTGGTAACAAAGCTCAAATAATTCTATCAAGGAAGTAAGGACTCGTTGATAAAAGAATTTGTAGTGTGAAGGAAGAAGAGGTAAAGGTCGAGGCCAAGCTAAGTCTCGAAGTTAGCTTCATTAGTTGAAGGGTAAGTTTGCATTATTTACATGATTTCACTTACATTGAATGTTAAAAGTCTTGACAAAAGGGAAGAAAAGGGTGATCAAAAACTTGATTGTTAAAGCCAAGTCGAATTTGGTGTTCCTCTAAGAAGCTGTAGATAGCTGATTTTGGTTACTACTTATTTTCTTTAAGAGTTGTTTTACAATGTAATGCTATACATAGAATAATGAGAACAACTAAAACAAGTAAAGCACTACTTCACGTAAAACAACTAATTCGCATAAAATAACCATTTCACACGGATGACAGTGAAAGCAACTCGAAAAAAGTGACAAGGTTTATTGGTTACTTTCATCTTAAAATGTTTCGAAGAGTTTGGCTTGGTGGCTCAAATGTGGAGGTAGTTAAAAGATCTTCTTTTTAACCTTTTTCTAAAGTATAAGTTTTTCCCCTTCTTACTTTGTTCTCGTGTACCTGTTCACATATACCTTCTTCTCTTATACTTATTTACATACAGTTTCTTCTCTTGTACTTGTTCATATACAACTTCTTTTTTTATGCCTTTTCATGTATACCTCTTCTTTGTTACCTTCTACTCGAGAGTAAGTCTTATTACACCTAATTGCTATAACTATCACATAATGGGTTTCTAACTGTTACTCAATATTAACTCTTAGTAACGGCTACTCAACATTAAAACTCTTCTTAATAATGTCATTCATTATGTGTATGAAAGCATTTTCTGTAACTGTGACTTTTGGCACTCTATACAAAACCTTCACAATTAATTCGAGACTTTCTCTTCCTTACAAAGCTAACACATTCTCCTCCAAAGCTTCTTTCTTGAATTCTCTTTTACTTCCTAATTCTCTTCTTATTTTCTTCCACTTGCCACGACACTTAGTACTTTAGGAACTACTTCAATTTTCCTCTTCACCATCTCTGACGCATCTTTTTACTTGTTAGTAATGCTTCCTCTCTCTATCACAAGAATCCCTTTTACATTTTGATGACTTTATTGGGGAGGAGTGATTGCATTAAGTAAAACTCTTACTACCATAACTTTGCATTACCAGAAGAAATGAAGAGTTCCATAAGCAACGAAGATACGTTGTTCCCACCTGCATCTAAGAGCTGATGAAAATGATCCAAGTTTCTTAAAAGAGAATGAAAACATTGGACGAAACAATAAACGAATGTTGGAGACCATATCTCAACTTGCATCTTCTTCTACCACCACTTCTTAAGCTCAACCTGTACACCTTAATAGAGTTAAGAAGGCACTTGATGGATCCATTCTTTTAGTTGTAAACACAAATAAGAATAGAGGAAATGGAGAAAATGCAGCTAATGTTGTAAATATTGGAAACCCTAATCCGATCAACTTCACTACTACAATTACACTAGCAGCTACCTTTATTGTACAAATTTCACCTGTTCCTACCCAAGGCTTTGAGACAATGGAAGAGCTCCAAAAGTTACTAGGTCAAAAGAATAAGAGCTTCAATTTTTTTGAATTTAATCGTAAGTTTCCATATCCAACAAATGTAACCGTTAAGCCATATCCTAAGGATTACACTAGTCTTAATTTCAAGCAATTCAATGGTAAGATTGGTGATGCACGAGAGCATGTTATGAAGTTTGTGGAAACACTTGAAGTAGCAAGATTGGATGATGACTTAAAGTTAAAGGAGTTCTTTAAATCTCTTATTGAAAAAACCTACACGTGCTATGTTAATCTCACCCCTAGTTCAATTGAATCTTGAAATCAAATGTGCAACATGTTTAGGAAGAAGTTCTTCTCCACTCAAGAAAAGGTTACTCTTATTGATTTGGGAAGAGAATATCAAAAGGCTAGAGAAGACCTCATGGCATTCATCTAGCACTCTAGAGAAAGGGTGTTGGATATACAAGAATCTCATTATGAGAAAGAATTGGTGAAAGTTTGCATTTGAAGGATATTCGATGAGTATAGGCTACACTTGAAGAACTTATTTCTTCCAACCTTTGCTACCTTGGTGGAAGCTGCATATAGAACCAATAATACTATTCTTAGACAAAAGAGTTATTGGCTTTGATAGAAGGAATACCGTAACAATGAATGCTATTCAAGGAAAAGGTAGAGAAAAAAGAGGTTATTTACAATCAAATTTACTTCCTAGAAGGGGAAATTAAAGAGAAGGCCATATGATGAAGATGATTCTTCTCCATCATTTTCAATTCCGCTAGATGGAGTGAAAGCACTTCTTTAAGAATGGATTAAGGATGGACAAGTGAACTTGCCTTATATTACATAACCGCCAACAACAGAAGAGAATTCCAACCCAAGATATTGTGACTTTCACAAAACAGTTGGTCATTCATTTCTTGAATGTAGAAACTTGTGTAAAATATTCCAAAACAAAACGGAAGCAGGAAAGTTACTAATTGAGAACAATAGAGTCCAGAACAACCCACTTCCCTCTTATGTATGATACTTCTATGACTTTTACTTTTCATTACTTTATATATTGAAATTTGACATTTGAAAAGAAAAGAAATTCGTATTCAGCCACTACCTTTATCGCTTATACTTTAGATGCAATTATATTATACTATTGGTTGCAAGCTTTATCACTTATTCTTTGGCCATAGTTCATCACTCTTATTTTACTCGGAAGCTTTATTGCTAGTACTTTGGCTACAATGACATTATGCTATTGGTCACAAGCTTTATCATTCATTCTTTTATTATAAGTCATCATTCATATTTTTGCCATTAACTTTATCGTTCATGATTTGGTTGTAATAATGTTATGTTATTAGCCGTAAGCTTTATCACTCATTTTTTGGCCTTAGCTTATTACTCACAAATTGGCCGCAATTTTTACACGTATATAAGTATTGAACTAATCTCCTTCACATTAGGTTAAGAGTTAATCTCCATGATGTAAAGTTGAAATTTTTCTTTGGCCACATATAGTAATATGAATTGTGAGCATGTAACATTTATATGAATGACATTACTCTGATGAGTTTACAAAAATAATAAATGAATAAACAATTATAGAGTTACATAAAAAAGAGTCATTATTTTGATCTAATTATTCTTGAGAAAAGCTGTTATCAAAGAAAGCATCTAATTATCTTCACAACTCTTCTTCAAAATTCTTCAGTAAAACAATCTTTACTGCAATCTCTCTCAACGTATTTAATTATTCTTGAGAAGAACAGCTATTAGATGAAGTATTCAATCATCTTCGCAACTGCAGTTCTTCAATAGAACAATCTTTGTTGCAATTCCTCTTAACTTCAATCTTAGCTTTGCTAGCATCATATATGACTTGTAACATCAGTTCCCATTTTTGGAAAAGTTTTTGCTCATGGAATATTAGCAATCACAAGTCAGCCTTAAAATTGTTCTATTATATATGTGTTACATAAGGGCTAGAAGCACTACTAGCAAACAAAAGTCTGAATATGAAAAGTCATATAAGTACTACTCTTAAGTTTAGCCAAGAGTACATAGATCCTCTCTGAAAGAAACAATGAAACATAAGAGGAAAAATAACCGAGAGAAAAGGCTCATGCAGTTATCACACTCAAATTAATGCACTACTTTATATGAAATTTGAAGAGCTTCACCAATTTTGCAGACATCATGCCGAAAATGAGATAAGTCCTCATATCCAATATTATTATCTTTATTTCTTTATGCATATTATTACAAATTTGACATAGACCTTCATATTTTTAAAACTTGCCAAAAAATTATTAGTCACTTTTTTATAGCATTTTTATGCATTAACATTACAAAGAATGCATACAATAACAAAGACTACATTTTTATATTACTATGAAAATGCTATTAAAAGATAAAATAGTTGCATTTTTTGAGATTTTATTACATAAAGAAATATGTTATCTAAAGAAACATCAAACTTTACAATAATTTTTTATTACTGTTTATAATATTTTTGTATTGTTATTTATTTATTAAAAAAATACAGCACAAAAAATTATAAAATTACAAATAAAAAATAAAAAATTGCAATTATCTGTCGTGAGCTTCACTCAAAATAGTTGCCATGAACTTCAATTCAACAAGCCGTGAGCTTCAAATCAAAAGGTCTTTCTTCTAAAGTTTTCTTTCTAAAAGCAAGACAAAGCCTTAATTTCCAAAAGCTTTCTTTTAGAAGCAAGTTAGACAAAATTCTTGTTTCGAAAAGAATATAGTTACTGTTCCAAAATATAGCTTTCTTTTAAAGGAATATAATTACATTTCCAAGAAGAATTCTTCTTCTTTTGCTTATCAAAAACAAATTTCTTTTAAAAGATAAATACTTTTTGCTCTGTCCTCTTTTTAATTTTTTATTTTGACGTGTTCTTCTTCTAAATCAAACAATTTGTTTGTCTACTTGAACATATATATATATATATATATATATATATATATATATATATATATCTTTCAA
>NW_017234925.1:0-3994 GCF_000208745.1 Theobroma cacao | reverse complement strand
ATATATATATATATATATATATATATATATATATATCTTTCAATAAAAAAAATTCCATCCCATTCATAAAGATTTCTTGTTTCACAATTTAATTTTGTTTTAAAATAAAATTCCTGTAGGGGGCAACAAATAAAAGAAATACAAATTTTTTTTAAAAGCAAGAAATATACAAGTTTATTGTTTAAGGCATTATTTCCCAAGGTGTTAAAGCCTAAGGCATTACAGCCCAAAGTGTTACAACAAAAAGTTTCATGGTATAAGGTGTTACTGCACAAAATGCTACAGCACAATACATTACAATGCAAAATTCAAAACACAATTTCTCCTTTAAACAATGCATAAGAACTTCTTAAATAAGAATTTTTATACAGATGGCAAAATGTAGATAGTTGATTTTGGTTACTACTTATTCTCTTTAAGAGTTGTTTTACAACATATCGCTATATATGGAATAATGAGAACAACCAGAACAAGCAAAGCACTACTTCATATGAAACAACTAGAACAAGTGAAGCACTACTTCACGCAGAACAATTAATACAAGTAAAACAACTACTTCGCACAAAATAACCACTTCACATGGATGACAATGAAAGCAACTCGGAGTAAGTGGTAGAGTTCATAGGTTACTTTCATCTTAGAATGTTTCGAAAAGTTTGGCTTAGCGACTCAAATGTAGAGGTAGTTGAAAGGTATTCTTGTTAACCTTTTTCGTGAAGTACAAGTGTTTTCCCCTCTTACCTTGTTTTCGTGTACCTACTCACCTACATCTTCTTTTCTTATACTTGTTCACGTACAGCTTTTTCTCTTGTACCTGTTCACGTACAGCTTCTTCTCTCGTGTCTTTTCACGTATACCTCTTCTTTGTTACTTTCTACTTAAAAACAAGTCTTATTATACCTAATTACTTCAACGGTCACATAATGGGATTTCTAAATTACTCAACATTAACTTTTAGTAACGATTACCCAACATGAAAGCTCTTGTTAATGATTCCATTCAATACGTGCATTAAAGCCTTTTCTTGTAACCATCACTTTTAGCACTATATAAAGAGCTTTCACAATTCATTTGAAACTTTCTCTTCCTTCCAGAGTTAACAAATTCTCCTCTAAAGCTTCTCTTTCTAATTCTCTTCCACTCCCTAATTCTCTTCTTATTCTCTTCCACCTGCCACGACATTTAATACTTCACGAATTGCCCAGATCATCCTTTTTGTTACATCCGTCACATCCCTTTACTTGTTTGCAATACTTTCTCTCCTTATCACAAGAACCCTCTTTATAGAAACTAAACTGAAAAATTAGGTGGACAGTAAAGTTGCATTAATACATAAGACAGTAGGTGGGACGAGGAGTTTGATTAGATTATGGTAGAAACCATTCTTTAACATGGAGACTTGTATTGTAAAGCAACACTATATCCTAATTACAGCTTCAATGAGAAAAGGGAATAAAAGGTGTGCTTTCGGTAAAATTTATGCACCTAATGATAAAGCTAGGAAGAAAGAGATGCAAGATGAACTAGTATAGGTGATCAAAGGAATGGACATTCCGAAGTGTTTAAGGGAGATTTTAATGTGGTGAAGTATTTGGAAAAAAAAGTGTGATGGACAATAATTGGTGGACTTTTGATTAGTTTGTGCAATTCATCAATGAATTAGGGCTAATGGGCTTACCATGGTAGAAAGTACACATGGAGCACAATAAAGTCGAGGTTACTTTTAATAGACTTGATAGAGTTCTTATGCTACAGAGTTCATAGAAAAAAATCATGATTTGATTCAAAAGTGTCTTTTGAACTCACAATTTGATCATAACTTAATCGTTTTGGGCAAATGAGAGGCTGATTAGGGTTTGATACCTTCAAATTTTTTAACCATTGGCTTGATGGGAAAAGTTTTCAAAAGTTGATCAAGACAAGATAGGAAGTATACAAGAGTAGGTGGGCTACAACAAGCAGGCATTTGGTAAAGACTAAGGTGCCTAAAACCAAGCATAAAAAGTTGGCAGTAAAAAACTTTTAGCAATATCAGAGAAAGAGTGTCAAACGTAGATGAGAAGTTCCAAGAGAAAACCATCATCTTCCAAAGTAGGAATGCAAATGCAACATTAAGGTTAAAGGTTGTAAGAATGAAGACTGAAATTTAGTCTTTGTAAAGGAAAGATTTCTTGTTTGACAATTTAATTTTGTTTTAAAATAAAATTCCTATAGGGGGCAACAAATAAGAGAAATACAAATTTTTTTTAAAAGCAAGAAAAATACAAGTTTATTGTTTAAGGCATTGCTTCCCAAGGTGTTAAAGCCTAAGGCATTACAGCCCAAAGTATTACAACAAAAAGTTTCATGGTATAAGGTGTTACTGCACAAAATGCTACAACACAATACATTCCAATGCAAAATTCAAAACACAACTTCTCCTTTAAACAATGCATAAGAACTTCTTAAATAAGAATTTTTATACAGGGGGCAAAATGTAGATAGTTGATTTTGGTAACTACTTATTCTCTTTAAGAGTTGTTTTACAACATATCGCTATATATGGAATAATAAAAACAACTAGAACAAGCAAAGCACTACTTTACATGAAACAACTAGAACAAGTGAAACACTACTTCACGCAGAACAATTAATACAAGTAAAACAACTACTTCGCACAAAATAACCACTTCATATGGATGACAATGAACGCAACTCGGAGTAAGTGGTAGAGTTCATGGGTTACTTTCATCTTGGGATGTTTCGAAAAGTTTGGCTTAGCGACTCAAATGTGGAGGTAGTTAAAAGGTATTCTTGTTAACCTTTTTCCTGAAGTACAAGTGTTTTCCCCTTTTACCTTATTTTCGTGTACCTACTCACATACATCTCCTTTTCTTATACTTGTTCACATACAGCTTCTTTTCTCATGTCTTTTCACGTATACCTCTTCTCTGTTACTTTCTACTCGAAAACAAGTCTTATTATACCTAATTACTTCAACGGTTACATAATGGGATTTCTAAACTACTCGACATTAACTTTTAGTAACGGTTACCCAACATGAAAGCTCTTGTTAATGATGCTATTCATTACGTGCATTAAAGCTTTTTCTTGTAACCATCACTTTTAACACTATATAAAGAGCTTTCACAATTCATTTGAAACTTTCTCTTCCTTCCAGAGTTAACAAATTCTCCTCTAAAGCTTCTCTTTCTAATTCTCTTTCACTCCCTAATTCTCTTCTTATTCTCTTCCACCTGCCACGACATTTAATACTTCACGAATTGCCCCGATCATCCTTTCTATTACATCCGTCACATCCCTTTACTTGTTTGCAATACTTTCTCTCCTTATCACAAGAACCCCCTTTATAGAAAGTAAACTGAAAAATTAAATTGACAGTCAAGTTGCATTAATACATAAAATAGTGGGTGCGTGAGAGAGTTTGATTAGATTATGGTAAAAATCATTCTTTAACATGGAGATTTGTATTGTAAAGCAACGCTATATCCTAATTACAGCTTCAATGAGAAAAGGTAATAAAAGGTGTGCTTTCAGTAATATTTATGCACCTAATGATAAAGCTACGAAGAAAGAGCTGCAAGATGAACTAGTATAGGTGATCAAAGGAATGGACATTTCGAAGTGTTTAAGGGAGATTTTAATGTGGTGAAGTATTTGGAAAAAAAAAGTGTGATGGACAATAATTGTGGACTTATGATTAGTTTGTGCAATTCATCAATGAATTAGGGCTGATGGGCTTACCATGGTAGAAAGTACACATGGAGCACAATAAAGTCGAGGTTACTTTTAATAGACTTGATAGAGTTCTTATGCTACGGAGTTCATGGAAAAGAATCATGATTTGATTCAAAAGTGTCTTTTGAACTCACAATTTGATCATAACTTAATCGTTTTGGGCAAATGAGAGGCTGATTAGGGTTTGATACCTTCAAATTTTTTAACCATTGGCTTGATGGGAAAAGTTTTCAAAAGTTGATCAAGACAAGATAGG
>NW_017234924.1:4952-12353 GCF_000208745.1 Theobroma cacao | reverse complement strand
GGGTTTTACAATGTGTATTATATGAGATCTGATGGCTGAAAAGGACTTATTCAAGCCATTGAGAAACCTAAATACCATATATTTTTTTTGCTGATCTGTGTACTTTTTAAAACATTCAATGTTGCATGTCCCACACTCATAGTGGCGCAATGGCCTATAACTCCTCATTTCGTCCCAGATTCCTTTCAATTCGATAAAATTAGCCTCAACTATCTTGAATTTTTAAGTTACATTTCCTATACTGTATTGGAGATTACATATTCTGGTATCATCAGGTTGAGTAAAGTTTTGGTTAAGTGTATTCCATATGTCAAAGTAGAATCCATATAGAATACAATTGAAACCATTGGTTGTGAGATTGAATCCAATAATTATGTCACAATTAAGTTTTTGTGACATGTCCAAGACAAGAAAAGAAGGTTTGTGATATCAGGTTTAGGGATTATACCATTTAGGAATCCAACCTTGTTTAAAATTGAAAAAGCTAGTAAAATGGCCTAGTCCAAGCTACATAATTGCTAGTAGTAAGCTTGGGGTTAATCACCACTAAACTAGGATGGTTAGTGTGATGCAAATAGTAAGGTGATTGAGAATCATCTATAGGTGGAATCTAAGTGATTTATGTATTGGTTTGTGCAACAACAAAGGTTTATGATGTATTAGATTCAGTTGAATCAGTCATTCTTGCAACAATCAATAATCAACTAACAATAAGTTGTAGTAAAAGAAAAAGAAAAGCAAACAACCTTCAAAGAAATAGATATGAACTCACTAAAGAAGAAGCATTAGGTTTCATCAACCTTCTTCAGTAATGGATAATGGAGACTTCACTATGTCAGTGAATCGACCTGCTTCTGATTCCATTTAAGACATGGTACAAGAAAAGAAATATGGAGTAGCAAAATGGAGGAATGTGAGAAAAATATTCTCATTCATCACAAAACTAAGGCACCATACAATGTCAGAAATATAGACAGGTGTAAACAAAAAAGAGAGGAAAAATCTAACTAATCTGTACTTAATAAATATTAATGAACTAACTTAACTAAAATTTGAAAAACAAATTTTATTAGTGAAACGATATGTTTCACATATGTAGAGCCTTTGTCTTCTTGAGTTAATGAAATAGTGTGTATGGAGTCTTGTGTCCTTCAATGGCTTCACGTCCTCGATCCCCTTTTCCTAACCTGCTGCTAATTCTTCTGTTTTCTTCTTTTTTGTTCCTTAGCCAATTATAGCAATCTTGGACTTATTTATTCACCTTTTTTTTTTATAGTTCTTGAACTAAATTTAAAACACATTTATTTATTCGTACCCTAATAAATTAAGTGATAGGAAGTATGTTATTTTTAATTGGTAAAAAAATTGAAAGACCTAACTCTACCATGAGAAAATATATGTTAAGAAATTAGTCATGTGAGCAAAGGCATAATGTTTATTTTTTTAATTATTTCTATTTTTTATAATAATTTCTCATTAAATAATAGTTATGCACTATCGTATCACTAACAAATGATATTATGTGTTATTATGTCATAAAAGCTCTATTTCATATTTCTTTTGTCAAAGGATTTTTTTTATTTAGAGAAAAGAATATTTGAATTCAACTCTTGGAATAAAGTTATAAATATTTATCATTCTTGAATATAGATATTAATCAAAGGTTAGGCTCAAATGCATTTTGGTTTTGGTCAATGCAAAAGCAAAAGCTCTTTTCCATGTATCTTCTTTTCCACCAATTTTCTCATATATGCTACTGCAGTGAAGGTTACTCCCACTTCTTAAAAAAAAACAAAAGAAAAAGATCAGACACTTGAATACCAAAGAGACATTGCCATATTAGGAATGAAAACAAGAAATGAATTGATACTCTTAATTAAAATCTCAAGAGATCACCCATAATTAGATGCAAAGGAACCAATACTACAAGGACCTTAGCAATGTTAAGTGCTGTTCTATTTGGACTTTCCTTTATTGACACTATCAATGTTCTCTCTTTACATGGAGAGGTAAGTGATGTATTGTGAAACCTTTTGTGGTTTTTTGGACCTCTAGGATATATTAGTTATATCAACTTCATGTCCTTATTAAGATTGTTCATGACAACCTGGCTATTGTTGGCTAACATATATGCAACATGCTAGAGGGACTTCATTCTATTTGCTTGTTTATGAGCCAATTTTTCTCATGATGAAGTGATTGTTCAAGCACCATGTTTTACACAACAAAGAGTCAAAAGTCAAGATTAATTCCAAGGAAATAGTCTTTGTTTTATTTTGAACTAAGTTAGGACTTTATTAAAATTAGGGAGGCTATGATTAAGTCCTATTTTATCTTTCCTTAAGTTAACAGTTGCAAGTTTTATCCAAGAGCTGTTAACTAGAGAAATGAAAAAAACAAAGTTGTATGTGATTTTTGTTTTCATGGGTAAGGCTTCTGTTAATTCTTTATTTTGTTAGAAATCTAAGAGTTTCGGTTAAAGGTTTATTTAAAGTTTTCTTTGTTATTTTTTTTTCATTTATGGTTTCAGACTTGTTTTTGGTCCTCTTTTTTATTTTTATAATCTATATATCAGAATGTAAGCTCTTCCAATTAATAGAGAATAATTTTATGAGAATTTTGTAGCTGTTATGCCTTCTTGGTGTATCTATGAAGCAATTTTTAACCTCAATTGTAAAGCCTTGGGGACGTATGTTAGATAAATATAGAAAAATATATTACAAAAGTGAGTGCATGTTGACACATAAAATTAATGTCAACAACAGTTGAGTATAAATGTTTAATGCGGTGTGTAGCTAAATTAAAACAAATATTTATGATAAACTTGATGGCATCATTTAATTAAAAATAAAGAAGAAATTAGACCTCAACATTTAATTAAAAATAAAGAAGAAATTAGACCTCAACATTTAATTAAAAAAGAGAAAAGAAAATTGTTTTAAAGTAAAAAGAAAACTCCTATTTTTTTTAAATAAATAAAATATTATTTGATAGTATTTTTTTTATTTTCAATAAATAAATAAAATAAATGGTATAACTTTCTTAAACCAAATTATAAGTTTTAAAGTAAAAAATCCTTTTGTTAATTGAAAATAAAGAAATTAAATAAAAATAAATAAAGTCAAGTGAAAAATGGAACAAAGAAAAAGATAAATCTGAAATAATATCATTTTATTTGTAAAATTTCATGAATTATTAAGAGGTAAAGTGTGAGTATAAACAATCTATTAAATATTTGTTACTATATCGTAATCTTTTAATTTTTAACACTAAGAAACTATAAAAAATTATGATATTAATTGATTTAAAATTTCACTAATTTTTAACACTAAGAAACTATTAAAAATTATGATATTAATTGATTTAAAATTTCACTAATTTTAACATTTAAGTTTTCATGGAGATGGATATTAAAAAAAGTACATGCAAAAAAAATTTACAAAAGAAAAAATGTATAGAACCAAAAAATTTTATTACATAATACCATTATATTAAACCTTTATAAATAGTAATAAATTTTATTCATATTTTTCTTTTGTATATTTTTATTAATTAGAAGTAAAAGGTAATCTTAAATTATGATAAGAATTAGCATGTATAACTTCTTGTAGTAGAAATTTTAAACCAAAATATGAAAAATCTTAAGCAGGAAATAATGGTACCAACTATATAAGCTAAAAAATAAAATGTAGAATCTTACCTTCCAAACTATTTTTATAAAATATATTTCTTCAAGTCTAATTAAATTTTCATTGCTTCTTGGAAGATCCCCTAAATTCATTTTGAGCAAGTTGCAAAACTCTAATGTTGCTTAAGCTACCAATTTTCATAAGAATGGTACCTTTAAATTTGCAAACCATGACATGGAACTCTTGAAGTGATGTAGAAAAATTCGAGATAAAAGTTGGAAGAATGCCATTTAATGGATTGAATGATATATCTAAGACACTTAGATTCCTGCAATTTGCCAATGAAGAAAGAAAGGTCCACTCATGGTTTGCAGTTTTGGTGGTTAAATGGCTCAACCAAAGGTATAGCTCCTAAAGGAAACTTAAATCACCAAGTGTATTCGGAATAACCAAGTGTATTCGGAATAACCAAGTGTATTCGGAATAAGACCAGAGAACGAGTTTTGGTTCAATCTTAGAATTTTGAGTTTTGAAGCATTAGAGATACAATTAGGAATATTTCCACTGAGATAATTGCCTCCTAGGTAAAGCACCTCAAGATTCGAATCCAAGCTCATGCATGGTAATTTACCTTAAATGAAAAAAAAAATACAAGTTTGAATTATTCAAAAAAAAATTGATGCACAGATGAATTTTTAGTTATTTCATTGTAGAAAATAATGCACACATAAATTTTCGTTAAATAGTGCACAAGTATAACTTCTTGTAGTAAGAATTTTAATCCAAAAAATAGATATTTAGTAGAGAATAATGAAAACCAAAATATAAGCTTAAAATATAAGTTTAAAATAAAAGATAAATAAAATTAAAAATCCTTTTATCTATTGAAAATGAAAAATAAATGATGTCCAAGGAAGAAATTAAACCAAAAAAAGATGAATTTGAAATAATTTTTAAAATAATTTCATAAATTTTTATTAAGAGGTAAAGAGTGTATATAAAAAAATCTATTAAATATTACAATATGGTTATGTTTTAAGTTTTAAAACTAAGAAAATATAAAAAATGATATTTAAGAATAATTTATTTAAAATTTGACTAATTTTATCATTAAAGTATTAGTGGAGATAAATTTGAAAAAAGTACACGTAAAAAAATTCTATGTACAAAACAAATTTTACTTAGTAATACTATTTTACTATACTTTTATTATTAATAAAAATTCTTATCCAATTTTTTTTCTAATAATTAGAAGTAGAAAGTACTTTTCAATTATAATAAGAATTAACATATATAACTTCTTATAGCAGGAGTTTTAAACTAAAAATTGGAAAATTTTAAGTTTAGTAAAACTACTAGATAGAGTATTATTTGTCAAAGAAATCAATTGCAATGAGTATATATTGAAGAAACTTGAAGGTGTGGAGCCAAAAAGTTGGTTGTATCCTACATGAAACATCTTGAGCTTTCGAAGATCACCAATCTCACCAATCTCAAATGAAATTTTTCCTTGAATCAAATTGTGCCCCAAGTCCGAGATCTCCAAGTTTGACATGTTGACAAGAGTTGGAAGAATTGTACCTATGAAAGTATTGTTGCTGAGGATAAAATATTTACTTTATGTAAAGCTCCAAACCATAAAGGAATGTCCCCATTAAAAACATTGATACTCAGATCAATGAGTTTCAAGCTGTCACGACCCGGAACCATCCTTGAGTCCGTGACAACCGCCGCGATGTCTCGATAGGCACTCATCCCCCGAATACCATAGCGAGACCTCGCAAGGCTTTCATATCAGTTTCTTATCTCCTCTGTGGTTAATCGTTGCCAAATGTCGTATTTTAGAGGCTTTTAAGCCTTTTTCCGATTTAAAACAGTGAAAAAATAAATTTCACTTCACAGGGGCATTTTGATTATTTTTCTTCAAAAATTTCAAAATTGACCAAAATGTAGTACTTAAGCGAGAAATGCATATTTCGAAATCGAAATAAAATTTGAATGTCTAAAACGTGATTTAAATGGAATTATAACCATTTAAATAAAATAAAAATATCCGACAAAATATTCTATTTTCTTACAAATTAATATTTATAGAGTATTCTGAAAATGATTTTTAGTAGCGTAAAAGTTAAATATATTTATACAAGCTATAATACGGAAAACCAAAGTATGAAGTTTAATTTACAGTGCTACGTGGGCCCACAAATGAACAAAAGTAGTAAAGACAGTAAACCTATAGTTTTTGAAGTAGTATGGCTAACTATAGTTCTCGACGATGTTTGCTATTTACAGACTAACCCAGCCTAAAATGATGGGATAAAAAAAAAAAGGTGAGATTATAAAATCTCAGTGAGTAAACAAACACCAACTAAATAATCTAAAGGCAAGTAAAGGGAGACAATTAAAAATAATTCATTTCAGCAATTTTTTCACAACACGAATATTCATTTCAATCAAATAATCAATATGGCTCATGAATTTCTCAAAACTTGGCTCATGCCAAATCCTGTACTCGGGGACACTTGGACCAGGGGTATCCAACCAAGTCCGCCAAGGTTGTGAAAAACTCTATATAATCATAAAACTTGTTTTTATTTAAAAAAAATAGTTGTTCCTTGGCGTTAACTGAGTCTCACTTTACGTGGTGGTTAACGTGAAGTGCACTTAAAAAGCTCACCTCAGGAGATACCCTACGCGCCTCTACGACCGAGGTGAGAATATAAAAGAGTTTACCGTGCCCCTCTAATAAGCTGGTCCACGAAACCCCACCACTGCAGCAGCTAATCTTTAATCCACCAATTGATCAAATCTCAATGGCATAGCATGGCAATTACATCACTAACCAATTTATCAAGGCAAAACAGACAGTTCATATTTTTCAACATAAGTATAAATTCAGCCAATCATGCCAATTTATCACAAGCCATTTAATTCAAATCATAATTTACAATAAATCACATGCTCTCCAATTACTCAAATTTTCAAATCCAACATTCTATTTTCAAATCAATTTATAAAAAATTCAATTTATTTTATAATTCCATTTATTTTATAAATTCATATTTTTCTCATAAAACAAGAAATTCATAATTTAAAATAATTTTCACAAATCACAAAATTGAATAAAAACTACTCTAGATAATTCAGACGATAATAGGTTTACTCACAGTTTTCGAAAACTAAATTCGGGTACTCCAACTATCACTCCTCGGGTGCGATTTCTTAGCCCTTGCCAGAAGATTCGCTACCTTGACAAATTGCACAATTAAGAGGTTTACTACTTTGGTACTAAACCAAAATAAACTAATTTATACTACTAATGCATGATATGAAGTGCAAAATGTCTAAATTTTGCCTAAACGCGGTGTTAGCCTATTTCGATCTTTTACCCGATAAATCGATATACGCGTCCACTTAAACTCCAAATTAATTTTTTTTTACAGTTTTTATACCTCAATTGCACCCAAATTGACTTAATGTCCCTCAGTGTGGTGCAAATTATCAATCCCGATAGCAAATTACGAAAATATCCCTAGTGGATAAAAATTCGTATTTTTGCTCCGAAAATTCCCATTGTTTTTCTAGGCTCATAGTTCATCATAATTCCTCAAATAAACATCAAGATCAGCAGCCAATATTCCCCTAGAAAATTCGGCATAATGGGTTTCAATGGGAGAAAATTATTTCTCTAGCTTATTTTTGCTATATTTCAATATAACCTAACTAAAATCACTTAATTCAATTAAAATCAACCAAAACTCAAGCTCAAAAC
>NW_017234924.1:2532-4570 GCF_000208745.1 Theobroma cacao | reverse complement strand
ACTCCATGATCACATTATTTTTTTAGGTGGCAAAATGATGATTTTTGCCCCTTAACATCAAAATTTTAAATTTTTTTCCAAATGAACTCTCGAACTCTGAACAATCTTTTTTAGTCATTCTTTGACTGTAAAATATTAAGTTTCATCCTACAATTCCTATTTGAACTGTTTCGAGGTTAAATCAACTCAAGTGTACATTAAGTACAATACCGAGTTTCGTCTATTCTTAGATGCTTTTCCTAGCATATTAACATGCTACTCAGTGCATGTTGTCATGACATGTGTTTATAGGGTCAGGTTTTACAACATTCGTGCGAGTTGGTGGAGATGAAATAGCTACAATGGCCCGTCCTAACTGCGGGCAATCACTCCTATAGTGACCTAATTGATCACAATAAAAGCATCTCACAAGCTTCTTACATAGCCCGACATGATATTTCTCGCAATGTCTGCATCTGTTAGAACCTCCGAAACTTTTCTCAAAAGTAGTCATTTCAGACTTACTAAATTTCAGAGGCCACTGTTGTGTTTGTGAAACTGAAGGTCGGAAAGATGTTATTAGGGCGGAAGTAGTGCTCCCTAAGACAGATGAATCTTTACCCCTTTTTGGTGCCTGACTGGAAAATCCACCCGGATTTCTTCTCTTTACAATTTCAACTTGCATTCTCCTATTTTCGTTCGCGAGCTTCTCGACCCTTAGAGCCATCTGTACTACCTCCTTGTGTAGCTCCCTACCAATCACTGTCATTCGCTCCCTGATCTCATTACGGAGCCCTTCTTCAAAGTAATTGGCCTGATCTTGCTCTGATTTCACTAAATCAGACACATACAACATCAGCTCGTTGAAACGAGTTTCGTATTCCTCTACGGTTAAATTCCCTTGTTTCAAGCTTAGAAACTCTCTTTTCTTAATAAGTAAAATACTAACTATCGAACTCTCTGATAAAATCTGACCAGGTTAGTGGAGTGGCAGAACGGGACTTCACTAAACTCCACCAGGTACGAGCTCTCTTTTCTAATAAGTGGGTGACCACCATCAGTTTCATGTCATCATCTAATCTCATGTCAGATAATATCTCCGATACCGATTGATCCAATCCTTGGCCACTGTCGCATCTAATTCACCTGTAAAAGATACGCAGCCAAGCTACCTAGCTTCCTTCAGCTTTTTAGAAATGGGAATATCCGGCATCGGTAATATTGTAGAAGTATTTGGAGGTACGGTAGGTGGAATCTGACCAGCCTGAGCTTGACCAGCCATAGCGATAAAGAAAGCTGCCAATGCATGTGCTGCCTTAGGAGGCATGGCAGGAATGCCGGTAGGTGGTGGAGAAGATGGAGGATGTGGAGGACTTTCGGGCTGCTAAGCAGCAAGTGCTGCTCTAATAGTGGACGCAGTTGATTCCTCTTCCATAGGATCCAATCGATTCTATCGAGGACGACCTCTGCCCCACCTAGCTGATCTAGTAAGGGGTGGACGTGTCACGACTCGGTACTCCCCTCGAGCCCATGACAACAGCAGCGGTGTCTCGATAGACACTCATTGCCCGGAATGTCAACCCGAAACCCCGCAAGGCTTTACTATCAGTTTCTCTGTTCCCTTGTGAGCAACCATTGTCAAATATCGTGTTCTAAAAGAATTTAAACTATTTCCAACTTAAAACAAATAAAATATTAATTTTCGTCTCACAGGGGTATTTTGGTCATTTTTCTCAAAAATTTCAAAATTGGCTAAAATGTAATATACAAGTACAAAACACATAATTCATATTCAAAATGAGTTTAAAAGTCTAAAATCTTCATTTAAAACGAAATTATGGTTATTTGAATATAATAAGAAAATAAAAGAAATATTAAGTAAAATATTCTATTTTCTTATAAAACAATATTTATAGAGTTATACGTGAATAATTTTTATAGCGTAAAAGCTAAATAAATTTATACATACTTAAATACAGTAAGCCAAAATATTTAATTTAATTTACAATAACAAGAGTGCCCCCGAATAAACAAAAGTAAAGAGGACTGTGAACCTACG
>NW_017234924.1:0-1136 GCF_000208745.1 Theobroma cacao | reverse complement strand
GTTCGAGGTAAGAATATAATGGGGTTTACCGTGCCCCTCTAAAAGGCTGGTCCACAGAAACCCCCTACTGCAGTGATTAATTAATATATAATCCACCATACAATAAAACTCAATAACATGATATGGCAATTTTTGTAATTCGCAGTCTTTCAAGGCAACCAAACAATTCTCATTTTAATACAATTGCCAACTAGCCAATCATGCCCAATTTACCATAAGCCAATCAATTTAAACAATCGAATTGCAACAATTAACAGTCTCCGTATACTCTATTTTTCAAAATCACTATTAATTTCAAAATAATTTATAATTTAATTTCATTGAAACACATTTATTCATAAAACATGAAAATTTACCTTTTTAAATTCCTTTTTCCATAAAATTCATGAAATCATCTAAAAACCACCATAGATAATTAAAATGACAGTAAGTTTACTCACAATGTCTAGAATGCAGACTTTTGAAGCACTCTGTCTACTGGTCCTCGGATGCAATTTCCTTGCTTTTATCGGAGGACACACCACCTTGACACAGTACAAAATTGAGAAACTAACTACATTGGTACTAAATTGAAATTAAACTAATTTAGACTATTAATGCATAATATGGAATGCAAAAATGCACTGGTAACTATCTAAACTCGGTATTGGCCTAATTCGTCTTATCACCCAATTAAATTACTAACGCGTCCAATTTAATCCCAAATTAATTTTTTTCAGTTTCTATACCTTAATTGCACCCAAATTGACTTAATGTCCCTCAGTGTGGTGTAAATTATCAATCCCGACAGCAAATTATGAAAATACCCCTAGTGGGTAAAAATTCATATTTTTGCTCCGAAAATTCCCATTATTTTTTTAGGCTCATAATTCATCATTTCTTAACCAATTCTCCTAGAATGAAAATCAAATTCATCCTCATTCAACACATGGTAAATTCGGCCATTAATGGTTGTGGGAGAAAATAAATTCTTTTCTTGTTGTTTTGTTTCTAAATATGCTAAACTAACTAAAAACATTAACATAACTTAAAATCAAATAAATCCAACAACTTTCTCTCTCCTAACCCATTTTGATCAGCCATCAATTCATCATGAAAACATGTAATTTAAGCATGGAAAATATGGAGAAATGCTC
>NW_017234923.1:0-12413 GCF_000208745.1 Theobroma cacao | reverse complement strand
ATTTATGATTCAATGGATTTTAGAGTTTTTAGCTGAATTGATGCATAGATAAGAAGTTCAATTGGTAATTAGAAAATGGCTTTGGAAATCAGTGATGAGGACAAAGTGATCAATGGTAAGGAAAAGAATGATTGATTTGTTGAATAGTAATGTTATATATATAAGTTGAGGTTAATTGAAGTAAAGTTTGTTAAGATAAATGGCTTTGGAAAATAGTGTTGAGAAAAGAAATGGATTGTTTGGATTTTGTGATCAATAATGTAATATTTATAAGTTGAAGTGATTTTAATATGAACTTTGATAAGATAGATGATTTTGAAAATCTATATTGAGGATAAAGAAGTTACTGGTGAAGAAAAAGGTTATAAATTTGATGAGAAGTAACGCAATGTTTATAAATTGAAGTCATTTTGGTGTGAAATGTGATAAAATAGATATGTTAAACTTAAGGTTATTGTAAAGAATTATTGTGATCTCTGGAGACCCTATGGAATTGGAATTTGATTTTTGATCTATCAAGAATTTTGGAGTATACTGAAGGATGTTAAGTGAATCTTTAATCAAGATTTAAAGTGTACTTTGTTGGAGTTTAAATATGAAATATCAAGCTGATGTGAGATGATACTTTAAAATCTTGAGATATTTATTGGCATTAATGTCGTGAATTACCTCAATGAATTTTTGTTTCCAATCTTGTACTTGTAAAGAAGAGACATTGTGCTGATTAAAAAAGGATATTTGCTCAATTTCATGGTTTGTTTAATTGAAAAGTATATAAGCTTGATGTTGAGAATCGATATGGTGCAAAATTTGAGTTTCGATCATTAAATCTCATTTAGAGTACTGAAATTTGTTAGCGGTTAATGTTATTAATTGGTGAATTGTGATTGTATTATAACTTGAAGTACAATATGAGATGCATTTAGATTATGTTTATTAGAGAGCATCGTTCATCATGATATAAGTTTTTGTCATGATTTTGTACAAAGACTAAGGTCATGATTATGGAAAGGCTTTGTTATAGAAGTTGATGTTTGCTTAGGTGTTTAAACTACTGAAATATGTGTTGTTAAGAAAGTTTGATGTGTTATAAATGCATTAAATATGATTTCATATTGTGGTAAGACCAATTAATAATTATATTTTTTGAAAATCTTGACTATGGTTTCAATTTTGAAGCATATAAGAAAATCTGTGAGATTAGGTGATACTTTTGATTGGTGGCCGTAAGTTTGCTTTTGACATGAATCCAATTAGTTGGAGTTTATAGTGCTTGAAAATCTATATATAAGAATTTTTCTTATGATATATAAATTGTGTATTTAGATTTTTGGATTTTAATTTAGGGAGTTGATAATGATATATTTGAAATAAGAAAAGTTTGGATAGTTTGATACTTATAAGGTTTGTGGCATGTTTAGTTGTCATATTATACTCGGTTTACGAAATTGAAAAAAAATAATATTCGAATTTTGGAGATGACTTGGCCAATTAAGAATTGCCAATATGATCCAATGCATCAATTTGATTTTTTATCATAGTTTCATGATGATTAAATTAATAAGTATTTTGTAAAACTTACGAATGTAATATATTACATCGGAATGCTTTTGTCACAGTTTAGTGATGGCTAAATTGTTAAAAAGTACCTTGCTAGCTAATTAAAAGGAAATGTAATTAGTATATGATATTTTGAGGCGACTAGAGGATTTCTTAATGATGTTATTTAGATTTGAAGTGGTATGTGGTTCTAATTACTTGATATGAATTAAGAATTCCTTTTTGGAAAGATTCTTAGACTTGTGACTATAGTTGTGTAAGATAATGTTATGAAATATCTATGCTATTGAAAGGTTATATGGAATGAAATATTAGAGTGTGCAGTGCAAGCTTGATTTGGTTAAAACAAGGATTTTCGATAACATAGCTAGTGATAAAGATATAAGAAAATGGAGATTGAGTGATTTGTATATTAATGGTGTACGATTATTTATTTTAATACTGATGCTTTTTGGAGAATGTAATTAGGTTGTGAAATTATGGTGTTCTGTTGTGTTAATCCCATTAGAAAGGAAGATTGATTGTATATATTTTGAATTGCATTGAAGTTTGTTGTCAAGACAACATTGAAATTTTTGAATTTGCATGTTTGGAGTTTATGGAGTTCCAAAAAAGTTTTGTACTTTTCAAATTGCATCTTGCTTTGGATAAGAATTGAGATTTCAAGTTTTGAGATGTCTAATTAGTTAGCTATATAAGATTTAGATTTATAATTATGTTGAATTTGGTTCCTGTGTAAAAGATCATGTGAAGATTCGTTGGAATATTTTTAGATTACAAAGACGAATTCTTTTAGAGGAGGAATATATGTAATCTTTGCTTAAAAGTTAACAAGACTTGAAGTTTATTGAATTTTTAATTTGAGGACCAAATTCTTTTAAGTGGGGGAGTATGTAATACCCCTTAAAAAATAAAAAATTTTACTTAATTAATTGTGTAAAAAAATTAGTAAGTACTAAGTTATAGTCTACACTAAATAAATAAATAAATAAAATACAAGTCCAACTTTTTTTAATTGTAAATATGACCTTTGGGTTTATTAATAAAGAAAGTATAGAAGAAGGGGTTTCTAAGTTAGTTTTCATTATCACATTAAAGAAAAATAGCTAGAAAAAAAGACCATTTGAGAGAAACTAATTCGAGAGAAGAAAAAGAAGGCAGACAATGGAAAAAATCTATTCAAGAAAGCAGCAATTTATGCTACTAAGAGCATTTTTTGAATTGATGCTTAATAGTGAACTTGACAATTAGGTAAGTAACTAATATTCCTTTAGTCTTTTCCTACCCTAAAATTAGCCTCAATGTGATTTTTGTGCTTGTATATGATATTTTGTCCTATGGTTTGTTAAATCGGGTGAGCATGCTAATAGAAGTAAGTTAATATGATCTTTACGTTGATTTTTGAAATATAATTTCGATTTTGTTTTGAAACATGATTTCATCAATGTATGCATATGTGACTATCTTTGTGAATATTTAGTTTAAAACAATTATATTTTTGATACGCATGAGATATGTTTTGAGAGGATGAATACATTATTTTATAAAATTTGGGTAATCTAAAAATATATATTTATGTTTTGTCTCCTAGTATGGCTGTGCTCTGACCCTACCAATGGACGTTAAATGTTGACCATGTTAACATGTATTTTGTGATTAGAGATCAATCTCCCAATTGCACCATCGATTACAGAATAGTGCAACTAATGGTTGCTTTTGATATAGTTTTGACCCATGCCATTGGAGTTAATAGTGGTTTTATTTCTAAGCTATGCCATTGGAGTTAAATGTGATCGTAGCATGTTACAAGAGACCAATAAAATATAAAATTAGTGTGAATTTATGTTTTGTTCTGTTATCTAAAAATTTGGAAATTTTATTAGTTATGTTATTTAAAGCGAAATTATATTTACTTTTGTTATTTGAAAATGAAATTTTGAAATATATGATTTTGAATGAGAATACCCAAAATTTTGTTTTGATACTTATTTGTGTATTAATAATTTTGACCTAAATGTTTTGAGTATGCTTAATTCGGCTGAAGGGATGTTAATTACTTGCTGAGTGGTTGTACTCATTCTTATAACCTTTATCATTTTTATAGATTTCAACATGTATACATAATTAGGGATTAGACTTCCTTGGTGAGAGATTTGGTTAATAAGATTAACATTTACCCTTGAATATTTGTAGGCTTTGATGTGAATATTTAGTTTCGAGTTATTGTAAAGAGATGTTAGCTAGACGAGTAATTTGTATATTTTGAAGAATCATTTATACTATATATTTAGAAACTTGAGGTTTTGTAAAATATAAGTTTTGAAGAGACTTTAGAGATAGTACATTTGTGGAGCATGATATTTATTGGGATTTATCTCATAAGTATGTGACATCTGTTATGTCTTAAGTTTTTGGGTTCATTGCGTGACAACTTTTAAGCTGAATTTACAAGCAATTGCAATCACATGTCCTAAAAGTATGATAAAATTGACTTCGTGTCAATTTTCCCTACTTTCACGTTAATCAGTTTGTTCTTAATAAAATAAATCATGTATTTTGATATTTTATTGAAAATGTGATTATTAGTAATGCGATTGCTGAGGATGTTATTGATTGGAAAGAATTTTGTAGCATTTGATATAACGTGGAAAAGTGATGATTGTAGGGAATATGATTGATGGGATGAACTTTATAGCGTTTTGCATAATATAGAAAAGTGATAATTGTAAGGAATATGATGGATGAGAAGAACTTTGTAGCTTTTTGTATAACATAGAAAAGTGATGATTGCAAGGAGTATGATGGTTGGAAGATTAGATGGTATTGTTTGGTCTGGAAGTATAAGAATGTAATGCAAATTTACAAAATTACTTTTATATTTTCAAACTTACCCTTTTTTTAATGTAAATTTTTAATTTTTAATTTTATCCTTAAAATAATAAATAATAGCATAACAAAAATAACATAATATTTGAATACTAAATATTTATATATTAAAATATGTGAAATTACTAAATATTTATTTTTGGTAAATTAGTTAAGTTTTAAAGAATTAAATAAAATAATTAAAATTAATTAATTAATTAACTAATTAATTTGTTAATTAAAATAACTAATTAACTAATTTAATTAGTTAATTAAAATAGCTAATTAACTAATTTAAAAGTTAATCAATTAATATTAATCACTTATTATATAATTAATTATTAATTTCATAANTTTAAGTGATTTTCCATCAAAAGCTGAGCTTTCATATCCTCTCTCTCTCTATATATAAATAAAAGACAGTACGTGTTCTTAGAGGAGTAAAAAAAAGCTGTGTAATTTCTCGGTGCCATAAAATTATTTATCATTTGATTATAAAATATTAACCGATATTGAAACAATAAAAACTTGGAAGCCTTCAAACCAAAACAAAACAAATGGACATTTTTAAAATAATCCTTAAAGATAAAATATTTTCAAAAATAACCTTTCTTTATAATTTTAATTATTTTTTTATAATTTTAATTATTTTTAATCAAGTTAGATAAAATTACGCTTAATGAAATTACACGTTATGATATTACACACTATGTATAAAAATATGTTACACGTTATGATTATATTGTTACACGTCATGTGCAAAAACATGTGACATTTTATTGTTAAGTTGTTACACACCATATATAAAAACATGTGACACGTCATGTACAAAAACATATGATACGTCATGTATAAAAACATGTGACACGCTATGATTAGGTTGTTACACGTCATGGTTAAAAAAAATTGTTACACGCTATATTGAAAAAAAATATTATTGTTACACGTCATATTCAAAAACATTTTGTTACACTTTAATGTCTAAAATGTTATTGTTACTTACGAACCAAAACGTCAAATTCTTTCAACTCTCTTCATTTCTTTTTTTTTTTTTTTTATAATTTGACACATATTAAAGTGTTTTTAACATGTTTTTATAAATCAAAATACAAATATTTTTTTATTTAAAATACCTACTTTGACTAAAAATAAAAAAAATCTTTAAAACCTAGATTTATAAATTTCAAAATTTTGAGTTTATTGATATCTAGTTCATGAATTGATTCAATTAAAAGCTATTTCATACATTTGTGATTATTTTTACTGTTTTAGTTTTATTCAAAATACTTAAAAATCGAATTTCTCAAACAGCCACCCACCCAATCACGTCAAAACCATTGCTTGGTGTCTTGAAAGCGTAAGAAAGAGAAATCTGAAAACGTGAGAGAGAGAAATCGTAAGCATAGCAGACGAATGCCGAAGAGAGAAATCGATAAAATTTGAAAGACTGGATGGTGAGAGAGAAATCCGAAGCACAAATGGAGAGAAATGAGGAGAAATTGTGATGAATGTTTTAATTTATTTAAAATAGTTTAAAGGATATTTTCGTCAAGTCATGACTAAATATGACTAAAAATAGTTAAATTTATTTTGATAGTTACTTTTAAAATATTTTTATCAAGAAAGGTCATTTCTCACAATTTTCTCATATATATATATATATATATATAATATATTACTTTATTATATATTTATATATATTATTTAATTATATATAATTTTGAAGTCATGCCATCAAATCTAAAGAAAACTTTCAAAAATCAACAAAAATACGTCAGCATTATTGTTTTGACAACATCAAGCAGCAGGAACTTTCGGTTCAACGGGTCCACTCACGTGCCAATGACTACTTCTACCATTACTTTAATTAATAAAAAGATAATCACTTTTTTTTAATGTTGACCATCATTTTCAACTATGACTATGATGATAATAATAATATTTTTATGAGTTTCATAATGTTCAAAAAGAAATAGACAAGTTGTATCATTAAAACTTTTGATTTAATCATGAATAAAAAAATATTTTACGGTAATTATTATATTATTGTAAGTTTGTATATATTTATGAGTTGTAAACTTAAAAAACAGTTTACGGATAATAAAAATGTATTTAAAAAATTAAGAATAATAAAATTTAAGTAAGTTTATACAGGGATGTCAATGGGTATCCTATTATAAGGTACTCGTGGGTACTCAATCCGATTATATAAAGTTAAGATACCTTATAATTGGGTTCGGATAATAATTTTACTACCTGTATCTAGTTCGGATAGGTTCAGGTACCACCCCTTGGGTACTCGATATCCGAACCTGATTATACATTTTTTTAATTTTATGTAATTGAAGACAAATCCATATTCTTAGTTAAATTAATTCATAAAACTATGATTATTAATTAACTTGTAATATCTTTTAATACATATATTTTATATATTGTGTTAATTTATAAAGAATACAATTACTATTGTATACATACTTTTAGATATATACTTTAAATATAAACATGTTTACTCTCTATTTTGTATTAATGTTATAGAAAATATAACTTATAAAATTATTGTTTATAATATATACTTTTGTGTATATAAACTTACAAAATATATACTTAAAAAGAAATTGTAAGATTAGAATAATTTTGGAATATAGTTATTTTTTTTAATTTCATGGTTAAACCCATATAGTTAATTAAACTTGTAATGTTTAAGTTATAGTTTGAATATTTGTTTTAAATTATTTAAGTTGATATTCGAGATATTTGTTTTTTATTATTTAAATTTAAATTTTATTATTTATGTGCTTTTATAAATTTAATTATTGATGAATTATATAAAATATAGATAGAAATATTATTGTATACAGATACAGATACGGATTCGGGTTCAGGTAATTAAGTATCTATAAAGAGTATTTTAATAATTTTTTTACATAATCGGGTTTTTAAACGAGTTCGAGTAATTATCGAGTAATGAGTATGTATTATGGTTTGGGTTAGGGTAATAAATTTAAATAATATTTGGGTAATTATTAGGTTTGAGCACTTTATTTTTTTAATCGAATTCGGATTTGGGTATTTCAAAATTAGTAGGAACCTTACCCATTGACATCCTTAAATTTATAAATCACGATCTCATGCTATCGATCCAAAAATTATATCTGATAAGTAGTGAAAGATTCATATTTATATTCCTAAGATCCTTTATATCTCACTGAAGTGGATCCGTGAGAGATGTGTTTTTTATTTTGTGAATCTATTATCACTCTTGCATTTGATATTGTTGTCAATGTATTGGGCCCACCAAATATTTGTTTGAAACCGAACAAAGCCAACCTCATATTAGCTGTCAGTCATGTACAATTAGCATCCTTTTCTCTTTTCATTTTGTTTTGTGGCGTCCTGACAGCTTCATTGTGATACCCAACATCTCACATCTGATGTAAATATGATTGTTAAAACCTATATAACAATAAAAAACCATCACTACTAGCAACTTGAGTTTGAGCTTTACAGGGCCACCTAGTTTAGGCCCAAAAAGCTGTTGGGCCAATAGTTGGACTTAGATTGTTATAAATAGTATCAGAGCCTGTGCCAGTCCAATGTGGCCTTTCACATTGCTTTGGTGAGATCTTGGTCTTGTGGATGTGATGTGTAGCATTGGTGAGGACATCAAAGATTTGCATGAGTGGGATTGTGATACCCAATATCCTACATCTAATGTGAATGTGATTGTTAAGACCTATATAATAATCCAAATCCAGCTTGAGCTTTTGAGGGTCACGTGGTTAGGCCCAAAAAACTACTGAGCCAGTGATTGGACTTGGGTTGTTACAAATCCAAATCTGTCACACTCCAAACTTGAGGCACAACAGATGCCACACTCTTGCACGATATAACCTCACAACATCTTAACCAACTAACTAAAATGGGGTCACATATATTTATGAAATATAATAATTTTGAAAGCTAAGATATTGAGATAAAATCCTGAATAACAATTTAGGGTAGTTAAAAGGTTCATAAAATTTAAACTATCCTGAAGCAAATTAACACCATATGCTAGCCTATGAAATGTCATTCCCTGAAGTTTCTCACGTGTCTGACCAAATTACAACCTGAAAAAAAGAAGGTGAAGGAAAGAATGAGTCTAACAGCTCAGCAAGTGACTAACATCCCTTCAGCCAGATTAAGCATGCACAAAACATTTAAGTTAAAAATTTTTATTCTCATATGAATATTAAAAACATAATTTTAGGTAATCTAATTCAAATAACAAAACTATCTTAATTTGAATTTTTTTAAAATAAATGATAAAATATGATTTCACAATTATTACAGATTTTAATGGTTTCCCGTAACATACTATGACCATACTTAACCCCTATGGCATAGGTCATAATCATAACAGAAACCACAATTAACCCTACTGGCATGGGTCATAATCATATCGAAACCACAATTAACCCTATTGGCATGGGTCATAATCATATCGAAACCACAATTAACCCTAGTGGCATGGGTCATAAGTATATCAGAAGCAACCATTGGTTACTCTGAACAGATATCACAAATACCACTATTCTATAATCGGTGGTGCAGTTGGAAGATTGATCTCTAATCACATAATACATGTCGACATGGCCAACGTTTAACCCCCATTAATAGGATCATATCATAGCCATACTAGGAGACAAAATAAAATATATTTTTTGATTACCTAAGTTCACAAAACGATAATTTTCATTTTCACAAAACACATATTGTGCACATCAAAAGCATATTTATTTCAAACTAAGTATTTACATATGTAATCATAAGGATAATCTTATATGCATATGTTAGACAAAAATTATATTCATATTTCAAAATCAGAAATAATATTTCACAAAAATTTACATTTTAAAATCCAACATACGAAAATCATATATATATATATATATATATATATATATATATATATAATTACATTTTTCATATTCAACCTGATTTTTATAAATTATAGGACAAAACATATTATACATAATATATGAAATTCAATTTCACATTATGGCTAATTTTTAATATGTGAAAACACCAAAGAGGTCTCAATCACTTACTTGATTTTGTTAATTTCACTTTCAAGTAACAAATCAAAAAAGCCTCCTAGTTGCCTAATATTTCAAGAAATATATATAAATATCATAATTGTATTTGCAAACAAATTTGACAAGTGACTTTCCGTTGACCATCCTAAGCACTTAAGGTGTGTATCAGTCTCTATTGCAGTTGAGGAACATTTCCATTTAATAAAACAATTTTCGTTCTGATCAAAGAGATAATAAAATCAAGTAAAATTGAGAATTAAACTTAAATCATAAAATTAGTAAAGATTTTAATATCTAATAGCAATATAATATTAATTTCATGTTTACAATTTTTTCTTAATTTTTTTATATTTTTATAAAATTTACAAACTTAAGAAATAAGTTTATAAAATATAATTATGGATACTTTTAGACATAAAAATATATTAGAAATAAAAAATTCAATATTTATAAAGCTTACAACAGAATTCATCACATATTAATAAAAATCAAATTTTTATTAAAATTAAAAAAAAATTCTNATTTTATCTTTTTTTTTAGTTAATAAAAATCAAATAAAATTGAGAATTAAACTTAAATCATAAAATTAGTAAAGATTTTAATATCTAATAGCAATATAATATTAATTTCATGTTTACAATTTTTTCTTAATTTTTTTATATTTTTATAAAATTTACAAACTTAAGAAATAAGTTTATAAAATATAATTATGGATACTTTTAGACATAAAAATATATTAGAAATAAAAAATTCAATATTTATAAAGCTTACAACAGAATTCATCACATATTAATAAAAATCAAATTTTTATAAAAATTAAAAAAAAATTCTATTTTATGAAATTTTTAAAATCTAGATGGTCATTTAGCCTACTTTGAGCTCTTACAACTCTTAACCTAAATTATTACTAGTGATAAAATCAACACCAATTTGAAATATCCATATCATACTACAACACCAAAATTTGTTTTGATTAAAAAGAATACAAAATTCCCAAGTTTCAAAAGTCAAAATTTTAGAAATTATCACAGAATTTCCCAGATTTTTGGATTTCAGTATCAACGAGCTTACTTTGAAGCTTTAATTCTCTTAACACAGGAAGCCCTTAATCGAGCCATTGATGCCAATTAAACATCTCATTTCATACTAAAAGCCCTCAAAGAAACAACCAAAAATGTTACGGGAATATGGAGTTTCAGTGACCCAAAGTTGAGTTGTCAAAACTGTTAAAAATCAGGTTCCTAATTAACTTTAAAAATTCGTATTTTCCAAACCACAAAACCAAACGAGATGATCTTTTCAAAACCTTTCCATTGATACCCATCATGCCACCGGAAAGTCACTAGAACAGTGTCGAATTTGAATAAAAGTTAAGAAAACACAAATAATTTAAGTCTTTCTGTGCCCAAACTGTGAAAATGTAACCTAAACATAACTTAATCAACAATCATTTGAATATTTTTCCCTTTTTTTCTGTCTTTTTTCTTTCTTGATGTTAAGTTCTTTTGACTGCCTATCGTTTGAGTTTGATGAAATAAACTGAGGTGAGTTTTCTACTTTTTCTTTTAAAAATGTTGAGATAAAACTTATTACTTTTATTTTAGTACATGATAAGATTAACTGATTGTTTTTTTTAATACAATAAGATAAGATTAATTGATTTTTTTTTAAACGTGATAATGTAGTCTGACACCAACTAAAATATATCTACTTTATTTTTAAAAAGTCATTTTTTTATTTAATATTTTTTGGTAACGGGTATTACACTCATCAACGTGTCTTCCAACGCCTGTCGAAGCCCCCATAAGCAAAGACGTTGGACCACGACCAAACAAAGATGAAGATGAAAACTGTATAACCTTAAAACTGCAACATATCTTTGTTCAACACCTCACCAGCTTCTTTCAACCCAGAATCTGTAGCCTCTGTTAAAGATCTAATTGCTAGTTAGCTTGACTAATCTTGTATGTGTAGTTCATTCGTTTGTGCCCCAAAAAGAGGTTACAGTCTCATGGCACTAATTTCACTTCTGGAGTCAAGCAAAGGAACTGAGGAATCCCAGTCATGAATGATATTTTCTTGTTGCAGATGACAAAGGTTTGATTATGCACAGAATAATGTAAAGACAATGAAGTTAGTTTGTTGATTCATTTATCGCATTAATTAATTAACACTCATATTGAGGTTCCCAAGCCGGCCAGATTAGGTGGCTCTTGATCATACACAAATGCAGCAGAAAACAAGAAAAGTCAGCAACTTGTAAGTGATGAGAATGCATGAAATTTGTATATCTCAATCGTATGAAGCTTCAGTTATATCTGAACTGTATGAAGCTTTAGTTTGGTCCTTCAAGCTATCTATCCATGGAATAAATACAACACTACTATTTGTACTTGATTGCATGTTGATTTCTGAAACATTTCTCACTAGCATTTTCTTTAAAAGCACATGCCCTAAGCATCTAGTGGGATTGGAATCATTACTGATAGTTTGGAGCATAATAGGTTTAATGAAGCATATCACCCTCTATCGAGCCTCTAAAAGTGATAAACTTAATTTGTTTCTCGAAGATGATCCATGGTTTTCGGATGAAGAATCTGCTTCAAAGGGACTCTTGTGAAACAAAAAACCAGGTTGTTTTGGCAGAGGCAATTCATTCTCACTTCCCAACATTAGAACCACGGATGACATGCTTGGCCTCCCCTCAGGATGCTGTTGTACACATAAAAGGCTAATGTGGATGCATCGCAACACCTGTGAAGGATTACCAGTCTCTGCTAATAAGAAATCATCAGCAAGATCCAAAGGCCTGCCTTGTTTCCATAATCTCCATGCCTGCAGCAAAATGAAATTCTTTTATCAGTTGAAGATAAGTAACAAAAGATAATGACACAGAGGCTTACATGC
>NW_017234922.1:0-12456 GCF_000208745.1 Theobroma cacao | reverse complement strand
AAAATAATATAATATTATTTTATTCATTTTTTTTTGTTTTATTAATTTCTTAAATTCTAGCCATCCATTTATTTCCAAATTTTCACCATACATTTGTCCCACATATCCATATCTTAGATAAAATTCTCAGACTTATCCAAAGTCTTGGTGGAGTAATTTTTAAAATTTACACTTTTGCCCCCCGTAAAAGTCAAAAATTTCAATTTTATCCCAAAAACTGAAAAATTGCCCATAGACATATTTTTCATCCCTTATACTCATACCATTCTCCAATTTGTCAAATTTGATCTAAATTGTCTCAAAATCTCAAATTTTATCCGTGGGTGGAAAAATTACGATTTTGCCTTTACACTCCAGAAATAACCGAAATTAACCTTTTTCACTGCCAAACCCTTAAATTATACTCCAATAAGTTTCATATAATCAATCTTAATCAAACGGGATTAAAAAAAATTCCATATTCGTCCTCAAGTGGCAAATTACCATTTTGCCCTTAGAATACTTAAAGTCCGGATTAACTCCATATCAGACCTCAAACTCTAAATCCTCATTTTAAATCAACCCATGGGTTTTAGTTTTCTCAAATTCATCCTCGATTCTCTGTTTAAACTAGTTCAAGACTTATTTGACTAAACCGTACCATTAGGGGCAATATAGTCATTTAACTTGTTTTTCGGGGCAATTCAATATACAAACATGCTATCCAAAACATGTGAATGATATATCACAAATAATTTAGGGTCGGGTGTTACAGTGGGTGCATCAACATTATAATTTTTCAAGCTTGATTCTCACACCATAAATCACTAATTCCTAACCAAATCATTTGAAATAAAATCAAAATCATCATCAATATTCTACATGGAGAATTCGACCAATGATGGGTGATGGGAGAAAATGAATTTTTCTTGTTGACTTTTCATGCTACACAATAGTAACTAACTAAAAACACTAAAATACATTGAAATCTAACCAAATCAAGCATCAAAACTCCTCCCCCCATGTCTGGCCAGCAAGGGTATCCTCATGGAAACTTGATTCTCAACCATGGAAAATGAAAAAGAATGCATAGGAAAGGTAGATCACAAGCTAGAATTGAAAAATCTTACCTTTTTTCACTTGTTTCCTTGAATTTTCACACTTTTCACTTGAATTTTTCCACCTAGGGTTTTTGTTCTTCCTTGGGCCGGCCATATGAAGAGAAATAGGCTGATTTTACGCTAATTATAAGGAAAATAATAAATGGATGAGAATTTGACACATGTCACCATTCCATTGGTCCATGTGTCATACTTACCCATTAAGCAATCTCTCTCCACCACTTAAATTTCCTCAATTATCCATGATAATAATGGGTAAAATCCATGTGCTGGACAAGTGTTGGATGGTATAAAATTACAATTTTGCCCCCGGGGTGGCAAATTGACTATTTTACCCCTAAGCTCGAAAAAATGTCGAAATTAAAATTATTCACTTCTCGAACTCAAATTATGTTCGAAATGATCAATCTTAGTCAAAAATTTCATCCAACACTCACATCTTAACCTCAGGTGGCAAAATGACCATTTTGCCCCTAAATCATGAAAATTCCAATTTGACTCCAAATCGGTCCTCGAACTCTGAATCACCATTTTAAGTCATTTTGGGGTTTTAAAATTCTCAATTTCATCTTAAAATCTCTATTTGGACTAGTTCGAGGCTTAATTCAACTTAATTGTACCATTTGGTACATTACCGTCCTTTAACGATTTTCGAGCTACCCAAGTAAGCAAACATGCATTCTTATGTAAGAATGGCAAAATAAACATATTGTAGAGCTGGGCTTGATAGCATCCATACTCAGAGTCACTCTGCTGGTTGTCAAGGGTCGATTGTATGTTTATATGTGATGGTTTAATGTAAATTGTGAGATTTGTTGTGAAATCTGTATGTACTTGATTTTCATTATTTAAATTTGAAGAGATTGTTATTAGAAATTACGAGTTTTAGATCCTAAAGAAAAAAAAGTGATAGATGGACTACTGACGAGTGTACATAGAGAGGCTTGCTTGGGCTTGGTGGGCTATGTTTATTGGGCCTATGCGCCGGTCATGGCCTAGGGTTTTGGGCTATGACATAAATATGGTAGCTAGGGTGGAAAAGGTAAGATAACCAACCTTGAATTCTACATGGATACTACTTAATATAAAAATTGTTCTTTTTCTTATCATGTTTCAACTTAAGCTTTTTGAATAATTTATTATCTAATTTAATAACCTCTTTAAAGTTTATTGAGATGGAAATAATAGCACCAATGCCTCAAGTTCCAATCAATAGAGAGAATCTTGCTCCAAAATTTCAATCGTTCGTTATGGATTTGAAAGATGTAATTCATGTAAGGCTTTTTCCTTTTCATTGATCCTAACCAGTTATTCCTTTCAAGATCATATATATGGCTTGCATGTAGGCTTTTCTAATTTTCAAAACCTACTCACTAACGATTTTACATGTACATTACTTGCACAAGCGAGAGGTTAAAATGGTGAAACAAAGGCAAAAGAAGAAAGCGCAGAGTCATTAAATCTTGGTTTTTATCCCATTAATAGAACAGAGAATACACTTATATCGTGCAACACTAGTACACCATCGAGGAGCAACGTAATTACAATATTGATTGCCAAATTAGTGGTTTTATTAATCATAATGGTAGTTTTATTTTCCTTTCATGATCTACAAGTGATTTTCTTATTAATGATTTTTTATCATGATATTTGGTTCTTAGAGATTATTCACTTACACAATGTAAAAATGAAAAAATGATAATGACCAACTTCCTACCAAACATGATAATCTAATTACTTAATGCATATGGCAATAAATCTTGGGAAGATCACCCTTTATCCAAACCCCACTAACATGTTTCTTTCTTTTATGAATAACATTCCTTGAGAAAAGTTTTTAAATGTGTAATTGAGAGGTTTTTGCATTTTCATGGCGATTATTAATATGTAATACTAGGCAATGTAGTTGAATATTTTAGAGCTAGCAATGAAAAAGAAAAAGGGAAAGGCAAAGTTAGTTACGAGGATAATAACATCCTTCAGACTCTGTGGTGAATGATTTAATATTACCCAAATTGAGAAGGTAAGTTGTTGACTTCTCAAGATAACTCTATTCAAATATCTTTGGTTGTTATTAGGTGTTAAGAAATAATTACTTGAAAAAATGCAACAATTTCAAATGTCACTTGATGGCAAAGAAAAGGCGTTCAAGTGCCTTCTCATCGAGAGATTAGATGGTTTGAGAAAAGGATTTTGGGGTGAAGCCTTATTAACAGCTTGCAATATACTAAATAGAATCCCAAACAAAAGGATTAAAAGTACTCCTTATGAGATATGGAAAGGAAGAAAGCCAAACCTTAATTATTTAAGAGTTTGGGGATGTCGAGCCATAGTAAGAGTTTTGGAACCAAAGAAAAGGAAATTGGTTGGAAAAGGAATTAAGCGTATATTTATAGGATATGCTGAGCATAGTAAAACATATCGTTTCATAGTGATAAAGCTTAATGGTTCATATTCCATTAATACAATCATAGAATCAAGAGACGTTATATTTGATGAAACAAGGTTCAATTAAATTCCATGACCCAAAGAACTTGCAGCAAAAAGCAATAAACTTTCAGAAAATGGCAAGAAAACTATTGAGCTTCGAAAAAGTAAAAGAATTAAAAAAGCAAAGACAAATGGATCCGATTTCCTCATGTTCTTGCAAAAGATACAAGAGAAGAAACATGTGAATACTTACCTTACTGCTTTAATGTAGAAGGTGAAGGTGATCTTCAAACTTATGAGGAGGCAATGAAGTCTAGAGATGCTTCATTTTAGAGAGAAGTAATACAAGATGAGATGGACTCGATAATGGGAAACAAAACATGGAAGTTGGAAGACCTTCCACCAAGTTCCAATATGCTATAAGTGGATTTTCAAAAAAAAAATGAAAGTTGATGGAATCGTAGAAAAGTTTAAAGTAAGGCTAGTGGCAAAAGGCTTTAAACAAAAGAAAGGTGTTGATTATTTTGATACATATGCACCGGTAGCAAGAATAGCTACAATTAGAGTGCTTATAGCACTTACATCTATACATAAGATGGTAATTCATCATATGGATGTTAAAACAGCATTCCTAAATGGTGAGTTAGATGAAGAGGTGTATATGGAACAACTTGAAGGGTTTGTCTTCCCTAGTCAAAAAAGAAAAGTATGTAAGCTTGTAAAGTTCTTGTATGGATTAAAACAAGCACCTAAACAATGACATCAAAAGTTTGATGAAGTTATGCTAGTTAACGGTTATAAAATCAATCAATCTGAAAAATGTGTCTATAGTAAGTTCCATAATGAAATTGGTGTCATCATTTGCTTATATGTAGATGACATGTTAATCTTTGGTACTAATTTAGAACAAGTGGAGAACACAAAAAGGTTTTTGTCATAGAATTTTGACATGAAAGATATGGGTGTGGCAGATATTATTCTTGGTATAAGAATAACGACAGCCAATAATGGCCTAACATTGTCTCAATCTAATTACATTGAAAAGATTGTAATGAAATATGGTAAGTCAGATTGTATGCCAATGTCTACACCTTATGATTATAATCTAAGGCTTGTACCTAACAAAGACAAGCCAATAGCACAAAATGAATGTGCAAAGGTGATTGGATGCCTAATGTATGCTATGGTCTATACAAGCCGGATATTGCTTTTGCAATTGAGATGCTAAGTCGATTTACAAGTAATCCAACTAAAGAACATTGGTATGCTATTCATAGAGTTCTCAAATACTTAAATGTTAGCTTTAAAATTATTATAGCTTTGATTATGAAAAAATGACCAAATTTGCTTCAACATTATTTGACTAATCCTTGACAATTTCTTGAAATGATTTAACTCCCATACATTTGTTCTTACATAGACACAAGCTTGGCTCTTCAAGTTATTGAACTATATCTATAAGCTTGTATGACTTAGGTGTATGAGTACTTATGATTCTCATTCATTAAAGTTTAATTTAAAGATTAAAGGAAAATCTTGATGTACTCATTAAGGGGGAGTTTTAAATATCTTGTTTAATGATGAAAAAGAAAAAGAAGAGAAGGAAGACTAAGTCAAATAGAGTTAAATAGGTCTTCATATTTAATTTATCTGTGTGATGCTCAATTTTGGTTTTGTTGAATATTATGTAAAGAAAACTAGATGCATTGACTAAGAGGGAGCAACTCATTACACACAAAGATTTGAAACATTCATATTGAACAGAGACATTGCACTCTTAATCTAGGAGTGTTTTGTCATCATTAAAAATAAGAGATAGAGAAGTCGACTCTATATGTTTTTGATGATAGTAAAATATTCCCATTCATTGATGTCTAATTATATTGTTTAAGTGTGCAGAAGAAAGCTTAAATTCATTAATATATTTAGTATATGAAAGCAAGTCAAGATGCTTGTTCAGTTGCAAAATGGGTTAATGTCACGACCCAAATTCTAGGGCATGACCAGCGCAAGGGCCCAATGGGTACAGCCCACTAAGCCCAAGCAAGCTTATTTATGAAATTCTATTTCATCATTCCCACCATAATTTCTAACCATAAATCTTTATTCTTAACTATACATATTTCGATAATAGACAAGGCAACCAAATATTTATATTTGTACTACTCCAAAATATTGTCATTCATTGCCCTCTCATAATGGCATCATCATATCACATATACATCTATTGTTTGTAGCCTAAATCTTAGCGATTTAAATCGAGTGTAAATACACATGTAAAATTCTTGACGATCAGTGGAGTGACTTGGGTGAGGGCACAACTACCGAATGCCATATACCTACCAAGAGGTGAATACAAAAGGTCTCCTTAATCTCGGTCCCCACTAACTACGAATATGAAAACAAGAAATTTAAAAGAGTGAGTATAAACTCAGTGAGTGAACATAAGAAAGGAACATGCAATGGTAATGAATGTTTTATAAAACATGATGCATTTACGATAAACCATGCAATTTAGTCTAACTTTTTTGTTAAAAACCCTCATTTCAAACCTTGAATGTTTAATCCCTTCATGTTACAAGATCCATGATAAACCATAAAGTTGACTAGAATGAAAATTTCAGCAATGACCAAGCAAGACAAACAAATAGAGGGTTTTCTCGCTGCAGTGAAAAGGCATTCTTGGTTTGCATATGCTTCGGTTTTTCAAGCATATCTCTCACTAAAGAAGTTCAATTGACATGACTTTTAGATCATTAGAAAGCTAAGAGGCTGGGCTACAACTTTAGTGTTGACCACTTTGCCTAGTTCTGAACATAAGATGGTCAAAATCCTTTTCAAATTGAAAGTACTGCACTAGAATTTTGGAATGACCTGAGAGTTTCTTGCTACAGTGAGAATCCATTTTTGCTGCAGCAAGAATCCATTCTCGGTGCAGCAAAATTCAGAGCATGGGTTAAGGCTGCCTACCTAAGAGTTTCTCACTACAGTGAAAATGTATCTCACTGTAGCTAGAAACAGAGCAATTTAGTTGAAGGGGTCTTGTTACATCAAAAAGCCATTTTCTTGTTGAAATGAAAAGCAATTTGGGAGCAATTAACAATACCAACATACAACACAATCACAAATATTTTCATAAACTTTCTATAACATATATATATATACATCATCATGCATACCATCCTACCACACTCAATTCATGTGCATTCCTTACATGCACAATGCAATATCATCATCATGTGCACTCCCTACTTGCACATAGCTGGGTCATCATCAGCTCATGTGCACTCCCACACCGCACATAGCTGGGTCATCATCAGCTCATGTGCACTCCCACACCACACATAGTTGGGTCATCATTATTACACAAAAGGAGCATCCAAAGCATAATATACATATCAATATAATGTGATAACGCATGAACTATTCATATTGCACATTTCATAAGATAGAAACATTTCATCAAGGGCTTGTTCCCCAAGTATATTTTTTAAAGCAAAAACAAATGAAACTTTCAAATGATTTATTTAAACATGTAGGCATTTCCCAAAATATTTTGAAATGCAAGTTCACTCACCAGTATTTGTTAAATCTTTACCCAACTCCAACTTCCTCTAATGGTCCAAATGGGGCGGTGGAGCTTCGTTGGAACCTATCTTCACAATAGCATCACAATTAACTCAATTCACATAATTATAAATTCTAAAACCTATATCTTAACTAGCTTCCAATTGCCATTAAGTGGCTATCTATTTTCACTATCCTAATCACTCTAAAATGAATAAACAACCTCAACTACAAAACACTCACAAGTCTAATCACTAGCCATTCTCAACACTTAAAAATCAACTCTACTTCACTACTCACCTTGGTAACTTTATAATTGAATCCCTTTCTAAGAGTTTTCAAGTTATTATAGAAGCTCTCTCTTTCTCTCTCTAAAATACCTAGTTAGTGAGAGAAAGTATAGGAGTAAGATTTTTGAGGGTTTTTAAGGTGAAAGAGTAAAAGAGTATGAAAAACCCTACAACAAGGTATGTAAAAGCATGAAATTTGAGGTTAACTTGAGAGGGTGATGGAAGCTTTGACAGAAGCTTGCATGGAGGATGAAAAAATGTGAGTTAGGATGAGAAGAAGAACAAGCTACTAGAGAAATGAAGAAGCTGCTAGAAAAAATGATATTTATAGCTAAAGCTTATCCAAACTCTACTTAAATTACGAAAATACCCTTAACAAGTTGGCTTGTTCTTCTCCAATCCTTTGTGCAATATTTTTACTCTTTTGACTTTGAGACAAAGTCCATAATAATCTAAAAATACTCGAGTTCACAAAAACTTAAAATTTTGACTTGAGATGAAAAATGACCATTTGCCCCTACCTTGGAAATCATCATTATTTCTATTTCCTTTGTCATTTTATCCTTATTTCATCATTCATTTATGCCTTAGGCCTACTTAGGCCTTAATATTGTTTGAAACCTACTTTTGGGAGCTCACTAAGGAAAATGATGAAATTACCCCTAGTCCATTTTTTGGCGTCTACTTCTAATTACGTGTCTATAAAGGTCGAGGTCTCACAGTTAATTGGTTAAACAAGCAAAGAAGAAAGATGTTAAGCCCAGCTCTATAATATACTTGCCATGTCATTCATGTACTTTATAGCATGTCTGCATACTTGGATGCCTCGTTGAATCGTTAAAAGTCGGTATTGTACCTAGTCGGTATTAAGTTGATTGAAGCCTCGAACTAGGCCAAATAAAGATTTTACAATGTATTTGAGAGTTATTGAATCTTAGAATGTCTTAATATGATGATTTGGAATTTGATGATTGATTTGGAGTTAATTCAGGAATTTTCATAACGTAAGGGCAAAATGGTCATTTTGCCACCCAAGGGCAAAATTGGAATGTTGAATGATATTTTGACTAAATTTGATTAATTAGAGCATTATTTGAATTTGAGAAGTGAAAATTTTCAATTTCAATATGTTTTCGAACATAGGGGCAAAATAGTCATTTTAAGTGTCCATGAGGACGAAATTGGAAATTTTGGAATTTTACACCACCATGACACTTGTCAAACCCATGAATTTCACCCATTATTTTTTTTAAGTGAGAGATTATATGTGGTGGGAATGAAATGCTTAATTATTAAGTTTTTAAACATGGACCAATTAAAAGGTGACAAGTGTCAAGCTTTAATATTATTTTAATTGCCTATATAAACTCACTTAAAACCTTCACATTCTCACTCTTATGGCCGGCCAAGCAAGGGAACAAAGAGAAAAAGAGAAGAACAAACCCTAGGAAGGAAAAATTCAAGAGAAATTGTTGGATTTCAAGGAATCAAGCAAGTAAAGGTAAGATTTTTTAATTTTAGCTTGTGATCTACCTTTCTCATGCATTCTTTTTCATTCTCCATGGCTGAAATTCAAGTTTTCAAGAGGGAACCTTTTCTGGCCAAATCTAGAGAGAGAAGTTTTGGTGATGAATTTTGCTAGATTTCTTGGAAGAAAAAACAAGCAAGAAAATCACACGTTCTGCAACCACCCTCATTTGGCCGAAATTTCTATAAGGCATGTTAATGATGGATTTGGTTGAATTCATGTTATTTAGCTAGGAATTGATGAATTATGATGTTGGATATCGAAACCGGTTATTGAAAAGTATAGTTCCTTTAGAAAATGGCTTGATTGAAAATGAGATATTCATAGTAAATGGACTTGGATTTGACTCCTAATGATATATATATGGATTTACAGGACTGTGTAGACATTGATTAGTATGTTAGTTCGGAAGCAAAATGAATTTTGAAAAATGGTGAAGTTAGTCAAAAAATCAAGTTCATTGTAATGCTTTGGTGTATTAGATTATTGGAAGTGTAATGAATATATTTGGAGTTGAACCGGATGTTTTGGTTAAATCAATGGTGTATAGTTCGAATTAGGTCGAATACAAATTCCTTCCGATCACAATTGAACCTACGTAGAACACCGTCTTTAAGTGACTATCCGAACATTTCTCATTCAACTTCATGCATTCATATAGAGTCTGAAATAGTTTTATAACAATTTGACACCAATGTATTGAATTACGTATCATGTATTATGGATAGGTGCTGAACCCCCCGATAAGCGCAAAGATATTGTGCCAGAGGACCGAGAATAGAAGTACTCTTACCACTCCAAATTCCCATTATAGTGAGTAATCAGATGTTCATCTTAATTATCTAAAGTGGTTTATACTTGTTTTAAGATTTTAAAGAATAAGGCACTTAATTTGAAAATTATTATTTTTTACATTTTAAATGTTGGTTAAATGAATGAGATTTATAAATTATTCTGAAACTAAATTTTGATTTTTGAAATAGAGTAAGTGGAGGCTATACATTCGTATTATCTATATATATATGATTTGAATTGATGGCTTATGAAATTGTGGTAGCATGAATGGCTGAAATTGTGGTTTTGTGAATTATATAAATTGTTTTGTCTTACATTGACAGGTTGGATAGTACTATATTAGCCATGTTATGCTGCCGAAATTTTATTGATTTGGTGGATTATGTATTTCACTTACTGCAGTGGGCGGGTTTTCGTGGACCAGCCTATTCGAGGGGCACGGTAAACCCCATTAATTTACCTTAGTACGAAGGGTGCGAAGGGTATCTCCTAAGGTAAAGTTTAGAGTTCACTTCACGCCGAACCACCTCGTGAAAGTGAAACTTAGCCAACGCCAAGGAACGGCTATGTTTTTAAACGTGAAAACATGTTTTATGTGTATATGTCTTTTTAACTGCCTTGGTGGACTCGGTTGGATGCCCGGCGCAAGGCATCATTGAGTACTAATTTTTGGTACGAGCCAAGTTTTTAAGAAAGTTATAAGCCTTGTTGATTTTCTTGATGAAATGTGATTGTTTTGACATGGATTGAAATGGGTTTTGATGCTATGAATTATATATATATTGATGGGATGATTTAACTATCTCCATTTACTCGACTTTAGATACTATAGACGAACTCTGCTTACTCACTGAGTTCATGATAACTCACCTCTTATTTTTTTTAACCATTTCAGGCTCAGGATAGTCTGTAGATAGCTGATTTCGTCGAGGATCTACATTTGGATTTACATCCTTAGAAATCGAAAGTCTACCTTATTGTACATATTTGTTTATTTTGGGGGCGCACATGTCATTGTAGAATATTTTGTATACCTGGCTGCGTGTGCCACTGTATGTATGAATTTATTTTGCTTTTACGCTACAAAAATTATTTACGCAGAGTTCTATAAATATTATTTTATAATAAAATGAAATATTTATTTAATATTTTTATTTAATTTGAATAGCTATAATTTCACTTTAAATTGATGAATTAGATAACGAAACTTATTTTTAGACATGAAATGGATGCATATTACTCGTATATCACATTTTTACCAGGGTTCGAAAATTTTGGGTAAAATGACCAAAATACCCGTATGTAGTAGAAATTACTTTTTGATTGTTTTTGATTTGAAATTAGTCTATATTTCTTTAAAACATGGTATTTAATAACTGTTGCTCACAGGGGAGAAGTAAAACTGATGCGAAAGCCATGCAAGATTTCGATTGGCATTCCGGGTAATGAATGTCAATCGAGACATCGCGACGGTTGTCATAGGCTTGATGGGAATTTCGGGTCATGACAAAAGAGCTTTAATGAAGATAGATTAGTCTTAATTGGTTAACACAAGATTTAATCAGTTAAACAGGTGCTGGATACAAACAGAAGCCACCTTGTCAAATAATCAAGCGAGTTAGCCAACTAAAACTCAAAAATAGAGATCGCCGGTTCAGAAACAGAGAATATTGAGTCGACTAAGAAGTATCGTTAGTCAACTAAGAGCTTGCTACCAGAAATTTGGATTATGAGACAGAAAGTACTTAATCGACTAAGAAGCATTGTTAGTCAACCAAGAGCTTGCTGCCAAAAACTGGGTTCAGAGAGAGAGACGACTTAATCGACTAAAAGGTATTGTTAGTCGACTAAGAGCTTACTGCCAAAAATTTGGATTACGAGACAAAAAAAACTTAATCGACTAACAAGCATTGTTAGTCAACCAAGAGCTTACTGCCAAAAACTTGGTTCAGAGACAAAGACGACTTAATCAACTAAAAAGTATTGTTAGTCGACGAAGAGCTTATTGCTAGAAATTAGGTTCAGAGAAAAAGACAACTTAATCGACTAAGAAGCATAGTTAGTCGACTAAGAGCATTCTATTTAAAGATTTGAATTTGAATACTAGAAGACAAACTAACTGTTAGAAATAGCTAGATTCTTTCTACAACGGCCAGAATTGATTTTGCAAGTATTTAAAGCCTCTCCAATAGTCAAAAACAAGATAAAGAAGCCATCTATAGTGATTTTGAGTTTAGAAGACCAAAAACCTTCTCTTTACACTTGTATTTCACTCCCATCCTTTGAAAAAGTGTTTGAGCTTAACTTTGTACTACTAGGAATGACATGATTAGAGCATCAATGCAGAGGAATAAAAAATTGAAATAAAATAAAAACCATGCCTCCTACCATTGGATCACCTTGGTTGTTTAATGCAAATTTAAGCACCACATAAAATAAAAAAAAGTTTTACCTTTCCAAATGATATTGTAATCAAATGGATTCCTTTTGGTGACAAAATGTGAACAACTTTTGTGTGAAAGAATCCTAGCCACTCAATCGCTTGGCCTCCAATGATGCACACACAATTGCAACGGATCCTTCTCAAGGAGAAAGCTTTATGCCATGCGCTTCTGCTAGCAAGTGGACAACAATTTGTCCTCTTTTCTTCTTTGATTACCAGCAAAGAATCAAAGGAAAAGTTTTCAAAAGAAAATAAACTTCTCAATAGTAGCAGCACTCAAGAGAAAATCCTTTTTTTTTTCTC
>NW_017234921.1:7564-12462 GCF_000208745.1 Theobroma cacao | reverse complement strand
TGTCTCTAGAATATGGGAAGGATCGAGAACATACTTTTTCAACATCGAGACGTGGAAGACATTATGAATCCGATCTAACTCTGGGGGTAATTCAAGTCTGTAAGCCACTGGCCCAATCCTTTCAATGATACGAAAGGGTCCAATATATCTCGGATTAAGCTTTCCTCGCTTCGCGAATCGAATCACACCTTTCATTATCCAATAAATGCCACAAATTATCACAATAGTGTAATCTAATAAGATTTAATACTTGAAATTTTCAAATTATTACCTTTCTAAGAAGAAACCTTAAGAAAAACTTTATCGTCGACTTCAAACTCCAAATCTTTCCTTCATTTATCAGAATAACACTTTTGCCTATCTTGAGCTGTCTTTAATCGCTCTCGAATAATCTTAACCTTGTCATTTGTCAGATTAATTAATTCCACATTAAACAATTTCCTCTCTCCTACTTCATCCCAACAGAGTGGAGTTCGACACTTCTTTCCATACAAAGCCTTGTATGGTGCCATCCCAATACTAGACTGAAAACTGTTATTATACGCGAACTCTACCAATGACAAATGTCTGTCCCAACTCCCAATAAAGTCAATGACACAAGCTCGTAGCATATCTTCTAGAGTCTGAATAGTTCTCTCAAATTGACCATCTGTCTGCGGATGAAAGGCAGTATTAAAGATCTGAATAGTTTCGAGAGCTTCCTAAAATTTCGACCAAAATCGAGAAGTAAATCGAGGGTCTCGATCTGACACAATAGAAACTAGAACTCCGTGTAACCTCACAATCTCATTTATATAAAGTTTTGCCAGTTTCTCAATAGAATACATGCTATGGATAGCCAAGAAATGGGCGGACTTAGTCAATCTATCAACAATCACCCAAATAGCATCTTTCCCACTCTATGTCCGTGGCAAACCCAATACAAAGTCCATAGTCACATGTTCCCAATTCCATTCAGGAATTGGTAAAGGTTGAAGAATACCTGACAGTTTTTGATGCTCCGCCTTGATCTGTTGGCATGTGAGACATTTCGCTACAAACTCTGCTATGTCTCATTTCATACCCGACCATCAATAACTTTCTTTAATAGTCCGATACATCTTGGTGCTTCCAGGATGTAAAGCATAGGCGGAAGAATGAGCTTCCTCCAAAATAACTAGTCTCAACTGATCATCTTTAGGGACACAAATTCGGTCTCTAAGCATCAAAGTACCATCATCACTGAGTCTAAACTCACTAGCTTCTCCATCTTGCAGCTTTTGAACTTTCTACTTCAACCAATAATCGAATTTCTGCAATTCTCTGATCTGATTCAATAATGAAGGTATCACAACGAAACTAGCAAGTAGGGTTCCATCCTCACCATTATTCAACTGGATCCCTAGAGATTTCATCTCAAGTAACATCAAAAAATAAGAACTCTGAAGTACTGCTAATGAAGATAAGGATTTACGACTTAAAGCATCCGCTACAACATTTGCCTTTCCAAGATGATAATCAATTACCAAGTCGTAATCCTTAATCAACTCCAACCATCATCTCTGTCTCAAGTTAAGCTCTTTCTAGGTGAGCAAATATTTCAAATTCTTATGATCAGTAAAAATCCAACAACGCTCACCATATAAATAATGTCTCTAAATCTTCAATGCGAAGACTACTACTACTAACTCCAAGTCATAAGTAGGGTAATTCGTCTCGTGCTTCTTCAACTGCCGAGAAGCATAAGCTATTACTTTCTCATCCTGCATCAACACACACCCTAATCTCAACTTAGATGCGTCACTGTACACCACAAATTCTTTTCCATTAACAGGAAGTGTTAAAACGGGAGCGGAGGTTAACTGGTTTTTTAGCTCCTGAAATCGATTATCACAAACATCATCCCACTTAAACTTAACTCTTTTACGAGTCAAACGAGTCAGAGGAGCTACTATCTAAGAAAATCCCTGAACAAATCACCGATAATAATCGACTAAGCCAAAGAAACTACGAATCTTAGTTACTGTTCTCGATTGCTCCCATTGTAAGATGGCCTCAATCTTCTTGGGATCAACATAAATTCCAGCTCAAAACACAACATGTCCTAAGAAAATCACTTCCTTTAACAAAAACTCACATTTAGAGAACTTAGCATAGAGTTGTCTCTCGTGCAAAGTTTGCAACACAATGCGCAAATGGGCAACATGTTCATCATCATTCTTCGAATAAACCAGGATGTCATCTATGAATACTATCACAAACTTATCCAAGTATGGATGGAACACCCTGTTCATAAGATTCATAAAAGCTGACGGGGCATTAGTCAAACCAAACGGCATCACTAGAAACTCATAATGCCCATAACGCGTCCTAAAAGCAGTCTTGGGTACATCCTGCTCTTTAATCTTCAATTGATAATACCCAAACCTCAAATCAATCTTAGAGAACACCATAGCACCTCGTAATTGATCAAAAAGATCATCAATCCGGGGTAAAGGGTATTTATTCTTGATGGTCACTTGATTCAGCTGACGATAATCGATACACAATCGAAGAGTGTCATCCTTCTTCTTTACAAATAGGACTGGTGTTCCCTAAGGAGAAGTGCTAGGGTGAATAAAATTCTTATCCACCAAATCTTGCAACTGTACTTTCAGTTCCTTCAACTCTCTCGGAGCCATTCGATACGGAGGGATAGAAATAGGTGCGGTACTCTGAAGTAAATCAATAGGGAACTCAAGCTCTCGATCAGGAGGTAGTTCAGGTAAATCATCAGGAAATACATCAGGAAACTCATTTACTATTGGGACATCCTCTAACTTAGGTTCCCCCTTTGAAGTATCGATCACGTGAGTCAAATAAGCTGGATACCCTTTCTGCACTAGTTTCAAAGCTTTAATGGCCGAGATTACACAAAACGGTAATACTCGACGTTCCCCTGCAAATACAATCTCTGCTCCCTCTGAATTCTGAAGAACAGCTTCTTTCCTAAAACAATCCACATTCGCCTGATGTGCAGTTAACCAGTCCATACCCAATATCAAATTGAAATCTTGGATCTCTAGAGGAATCAAGTCTCCCCTAAACTCTTCCTTACCTACCCTTACCCCACAATCTCTATAACAACTATTTCTAACTAGCTTCTCTCCTAAAGGGGTGTGAACTATAATTTCTTCCTCTAATGGTGATAGGTTTTTATCAGAAATTGATGTAAATGTCGTGCTTATATACGACTTATCTGAGCCAGAATCTATTAAAACAAAAGCATCTTTATCAAATAAAGACATAATACCTATCACTGCTCCAGGTCGGACCCGTGCCTCATCTTCCGTCACAGCGAAACTCTTGTTGAGGTACGAATCTCTGGTCTCGAAGGTGGATATGCCGAGGTGTTACTCTCTACACTAGACTGTATAGCCACTCCCTGCCTCGGTGGTAACTCAGAAAGATCTCTCCTCTATATATCCGTACGAACTGATGGAGATGGAGCAGTTGCAGTAGCCCGTCTCAACTGTGGGCAATCATTCCTAAAGTGACCTGACTGACCACAATGATAACATCGTATTGGTGCCCTACACTGCCCAACATGATTCTTCTCACACCTCTTGCATCTATCAAAACCTCCAAAACTCATCCCAAAAGTAGTCATCTCAAATCCATTAAATCTTGGAGGCCTATGCTATGTTTGTGAAAATGGAGGTCGAGGAGATGTCACCGAAACAGAGGTAGTACTCGCTGAAGCAATGAGTCTTTACCTTTTTTTATTAGCTGACTAGAAGATATACCAGGATTCTTCTTTTTTGCAAACTCGATTCAAATCTTCCTATTCTCAATCGCAAGCTTCTCAGCCCGTAAAGCCATCTGTACCACCTCCTTATGTGGCTCCCTACCCATCACTATCATCCGTTCTCTAATCTCATTACAAAGCCCTTCCTCGAAATAACTGGCCTGATCCTGCTCAGATTTCACCAGATCCGATACATATAACATCAGCTCATTAAAACGAGTCTCGTACTCATCTACCATTAAATTTCCTTGTTTCAAGCTAAAAAATTCTCTTTTCTTTTCTTTCTGATGGAAATAAGTGAAATACTGACCGTCGAATTCCTTGAGAAAGTCAGACCATGTCTGATGAGTAGTGAATCGGGACTTCACCGAACTTCACCAGGTACGAGCCCTCTTCTCTAGCATTCTCGTAGCCACCATTAGCTTCATATCATCATCCAACCTCATGTCAGAGAGTGTCTCTAAAACCTGATTAATCCAATCTTTTGCCACGGTGGCATCCAACTCACCCGTGAAAGAAACACAACCCAATTGTCTAGCCTCCTTCAGCTTCTTGGAAATGGATACATCCTGTACTAACGAAACTGAAAGAGTAGTTGGAGGCACTATAGGTGGAGCCTGACCAGTCTGAGCTTGACCAGCCATTGCGATAAAGAAAGCTGTTAATGCTTGTGCTACCTCAGTAGGCATGGCGAGAATACCAGTAGGTGGCGGAGGATGTGGAGGATGTGGAGGAGTCTTGGCTTGCTCAGCAGCAGGTGCTGCCCGAATGGTAAACGCAGTCGATTCTTCCCCTACTGCATCTAGCTGACGACGTTGGGAACGACCTCTTCCCCTCCCAACCGATCTAGTGAGAGGTGGGCGTCCGCGTCGAGGAGGCATAATAATCTATAAGAGAAAACGAGCAAGTTTAGGAAACCTTAGGCTCTATATGCAGATGCATGCATTCTATTCAACCTAACCTAACTTAATCCGGGGCCACTCTGATACTGTAAGTTTTTTTTAAACCACTTTAAAACCAAAAACTCTTATCTTTAAAACCAAAAACTCTGATACCAATCAAATTGTCACGACTTGGTACTCCCCTCGAGCCCGTGACAACCGCCGCGATATCACAATAGACACTCATTTCT
>NW_017234921.1:0-5860 GCF_000208745.1 Theobroma cacao | reverse complement strand
GAGAAATGCATGGGAAAGGTAGATCACAAGTCAAAATCAAGAAATTTTACCTTTGATTGCTTGATTCCTTGAAATCCCAGACTTTTTCTTCAATTTTCCCACCTAGGTTTTGTGTTTTTCCTTTCCTCTCTTTGTTCTTACTATGGCCGGCCACATGAAGAGAAAATGGGATAAATATGGGCTGATTTTTATGGAAAATAATAAAATATCCTTACTTGACACGTCACATGCTTATTAGTCCATTTTTCTTTTTTTTTATACTTTAATAATTATGCTTCCATTCTCCACCACATGATTATTCAAAAGTCAAAATGAGGCTAAGGGAAGACCATGTGCTGGACAAGTGTCCTGGTGGTGGAAAATTACGATTTTGCCCCTAAAGTGACAAAATTACCATTTTACCCCTATGCTCCAAAAAATATCGGGATTACAATTTTTCACTTCTCAACCTCAAATTATACTCCAATAAGTCAAATATGATTAAAATCTTTCAAAAAAATTCCTATTTTGTCCTCAAGTGGCAAAATTACCATTTTACCCCTAGATAGTGAAATTTCCAATTTGACTTCAATTCGATCCTCGAACTCTGAATCACCATTTTAAGTCATTCTGGGACTTTAAAATTATCAATTTCACCTTAAATTCTCTATTTGATCTAGTTCGAAGCTTAGTTTAACTTAGTTATACTATTAAGTACACTATCGGCTTTTAACGATTTTCGAGGCTTTCCTAGCATGCAAACATGCTATCCATCACATGCATGTCATGACAAGTATTTTATAAGGTCAGGCTTTATAGAGATATTAAGTTGCTATTTGTTCGGAGGTGTCTCTAACTATTTTCACTAGTCGGTCGCTCGTTGTTTACTCCGGCATGCCACCACAGTTCTCTAACTTTATCTTTGCACTTCCTATCAATAATACGAACTCAATATATTTAATTACATACGTCTATGGGCAGCACTTCAATCAATTAATCCTTACTCAAATTTATATTTTCATCCTATCATGAAACCATATTCAATTAACTCACATCTTAATACATTTTTATCAAAATTACTTACATCCTTTTCTTACAAAATTTCTTAGATTATATCACTGGCAACTTATTTATGATGTCACGTGCCTACTTCAACCTTTCTAAATAATTTCTATCGAAATTCATCTTATATTTCCACACATAATCCACATGTATGGCAGCAACAATTATTCTCACTTTCACTTGATTATTTCCTAGTTTACAAGCATCATTATCTATCTAACTTTCAATACTTTGTTTCTCAATCCTCCATCCACAATATTCCTTTTTTATTTCTTTCAAACCACATGCCATACAATTTTAACAATTTTCAACTAGCTTCGGCAAATAAATCCTTTTAACAACTATAATTCCTCATAATATTCAACTAACCGTAGGCTTTAAAACATAGTGTTAAGCTTACCATTTTCCTTTTCCACTTTGGGTCCTTCATGTACCCATGGGTTTATTGGCTTACATGTTACCAATTTTTCTTTGATCAAGCCAATCTTTGTTGCCACAAGAGATTTCTCTAAGTCACTAACTCATTTTCAAAGACTACTCAAGCCAAAAACAAGAATTCTTACCATTCCTTGCTTGAATCACCAAAACCAAGCTTTTTCTTCCTTTCTCTCTTTTTCTTTCTTCTTCTCCTAGAGTTTATATGTGCTGAAAATTGGGGTTAGAAGTTGTAACTTTGGTGCACAAGAAGTTGGGAGAAGAATGAAGCAAGAAGAGAAAAGAAATGAAAAGAAAAAGAAGGAAAGAAAATGAAAGAAAATTAGTTTTCCATGAGAGAATGAGAGAATGGCGTTGGAAGCTTCAAGAATGAAGAAGAAAATATCTTGCTGGGAGGATAAGGACTGTTTTGGGCTGAAAAGGATAAGAGTCAAAGCTTCCAGACCAAACTTTATGCAAAATTACCATTTTGCCCTTTAAGTTTCTTTCCATTTTAATTTAGTCCTCCCAACACTCATTTAACTCCAATTTTCTTCTATTATCTTCTTCTACATATGTATAAACAAAGTATGAAGTTGGTACTCCAACGCAGTGTCCCCATAATATTTAAAATATTTATTTACCTGCGCTATATTTACTTAATAAAGACATGCGGCCCGATTAACGTCATTTTTCTCCAAAATTTTTCTCATTCTTCTTCTCCCCCACTTAGGTTGCCCATATACTCCTTTTTCATGAAAAATTTTGACATTGAATAAAATATTAATATTTTAATATTATTTTATTAATAAAATATTATTTTATTCTAAACATTTCCTCTTGTCTCCTCTTGTCCCCTTGATACCCAAAATACCTTATTATGCCTCAATTGACTTCTGAATCACTTTTTATCTTATAAATTCTTTTTTTAAAAAAATTATTATTTTATTATTCTTTTCTCGTGTGCAGAATATTTTATCCCAAACCATTCCTTTCATCTTTCATCATTTCTAAACATTATAATTAACCTCAATTGGCATCCAATAAACCTTATTAGTCACTATATCAAAGTACAGGGTATTATAGTAAAGTCCTCAAATCAGGTTTGTATTGCCCTACATTATTTAAAGATGCTCACAATTTTGTTTTGCATTGTAACAGGTGCCAGAAAGTGGGTAATATCTCAAGGCGACATGAGATGCCTCTCAACAACATCATGGAGATAGAAATTTTTGATGTGTGGGGTATTGACTTCATAGGTTTATTTATATCTTCATACTACAATAAATATATCTTGTTTGTGGTAGATTATGTTTCCAAGTGGGCTAAAGAGGCAACTTTTCCTCATAATGATTCCAAGGTGATGATGAATTTCATCAAGAACAACATTTTCACTCAATTTGATATTCTAAAGGAAATTATTAGTGAAGAGGGGAGTCACTTTTGCAACAAATATTTTGATGCACTTCTTGCAAAATATGAAGTTAAACACAAGGTTGCAAATGTGTACCATCCTCAAATCAGTGGCCAAACGGAAGTGTCTTATAGAGAAATCAAACAGATCTTGGTCAAAACGGTATGTCCCATAAGAAAATATTGTGCGAGAAGATTGGAAGATGCATTGTGGGCATATCGGACCACTTATAAGACCCCAGTTGGCTTGTCTCTATACAAGTCAGTTTTTGGCAAAGCTTGTCACCTACCGGTGGAACTTGATTACAATGCTTATTAGGCTGTGAAGAAATTAAATTTTGATCAACAAGCAACGGGTGAGCAAAAGTTGCAATTAAATGAACTTGATGAATTTCGCTTATAAGCTTACAAGAATGCCAAACTCTATAAAGAGAAACAAAGTAATGGCATGATAAGAAGATAGTGGAATGAAGCTTTGTGCAAGGTCAATTGGTGTTGCTTTATAATTCTCGCTTAAAATTATTTTTGGGAAAATTTAAATCAAGGTGGTCTGGTCCTTTGATCGTCAATAAAGTATTTCCACATGGAGTAATCATAGTTAAGGGAATGGATGGTCAAAAATTCAAAGTCAATGGACAAAGATTGAAGCATTATTGGAGAGGCAAAATTGATTCCAAAAGTCCTCCCTATACTTGCTTGACACAACCTAAAGACCAAATCAGTCGAGTCGAAGACTATAAATGAAATGCTTCTTGGGAGGCAACACAAGTTTCTAAACTTCAGTCAATTTATTATTCATCTTCTTTAATTTTATGTACAACTTATTTCTTTTGATTTTTTTTATTCTAATTAATTTAAGTTTCATTTTGCAAGTTTCTAGATTAACATAAAAAATTAAAAAATAAAAAACAAAAAAACTGAATGAAAAAAATTTGAAAAAAAAAAGAGAAAAAAAATCATAGTCAAGGTCGAGCCCTAAAAGGAGGCAAATTACAGGCTCAACACAAAATGTTTGAATGTGAGGGCCGCGACTCTAGAAGAAAGCAAAAAAGAAGGGGGAAATAAAACCTGTGAGTGTTGCTGTGTTAAAACTCAAAGCGCACTACTTCAGATGCCAAATAGGTGAAAGTCGAGGCCCTCGTTTTGAGGGCCATGGAGTTAGAATGGGCACAGCTCGATTTTTTTGACTTAAAACCCTCTTTTTCTCCCCTTTTTTCCACATTTTTTTGCCTCTTCTTCCCTCTATATTCCTCCTTCAAACTTTTCTACCTCTCTCCACTCTCAACCTTTTCTTTTGAGTCTTAGAAGGTTTGTATTTTTTTACAACTCCACCCACCATCTTTTTCCCATAATCTCTCTAGAATGGCACCAAAACAATCCAAACCAAGTTCCAATGGTGCTTTTGATCGATCCAAGTTCGTCTCAACTGATGCCTCCGCAAGATATCATACTTCCTTGATCAACAAAGTGCCTATTTCTGAACGAGGACTTTGTTGTTCAATTTTCTACTCACACAAGTGTACATATCACAAAGATAATATAGAGATGAGTAGAGTGTTGATCCCATAGAGAATTGAATTAATCTTTATTGTTAACTACTAAAATTAACACACCTTAATTTTATCTAAACAATTAAAATTGAAAAGGAAAATTTAAATTAATAAACTAAAAACTAAAATTAATATATCAGCAAATTTAACTTTTAGTGATTAACAGGCTTAAGATTATGATATCCCTTAATACTTCATCTGAATATTGTCTTTCTCTTTTAACTTAGTTTAATGGATTAAGTTGCTAACCTAGAGTCCTAAATTATTTACGAGTCTCTATCTAGTTTTTCATAAAAATACATTTCCCAATTAATTTACTATATGTCTATGCAAATTATATTGAAGAAAGATTCATTAAGTTTGTGCTTTAATTTTGGCTACGTATGGCTTATAAGTATATGTCTACCTTATATGCAAATCAAATCACCTAAACAACTAAGTATATTTGATCATACGCTATTTTATTTAAGGTCTACCTAAATCTCCTTCGTCAAGGTTTAACCTAGGTTTCAATTCAATCTAATTGGTGATTAGGCAATTAGAAACAGTTAGAACAGAATAAAATAAACAACTTAAATCTATTAAGCATAAGTAAAAAAAAAGATAAATAATTTAGACTACATAATGAGTTCAATTATAATCTTAAATTAAAAATTTAGTTCCCCATCAAGTCACACATTATCATCGAATAAAATCTAAACATCAAAAACAAAACCAAGAAAATAAGAGAATAAAATAAAATATAGAATAACTCAAGAATTGTATTCTTGATCTTCAAATCTCTTTGACTTCTGTAAATTCTTCTTAGCTACAATGACTCTGCGGCTTGACTCTCCGATGTCAAGCCTTCCGAAAAGTTATTTTTATAGGCTTTGAAGTTAGATCAAGTTGAGTGAAGAAAGAAGTCAATTTCAACTTTGGAAAAAATCAGCAATGAAATGAAAGGCTTGAGAACTCAAGTAGGATGGGTTAAATTTAATGTTGATGCAGCTTCAGTAGGTCTTTCGAGTAAGGCAAGAATTAGAGGAATTTTACAGGATGTCCAAGGTAAAGTTATTATGAAATTTTCAAAGCAAATTGGTGTTTATGATGCCAACCATGCTGAGGTTTTAGCCATTCATGAGATCTTCATATTATTATTCAAGCACTTAAAAAATTCTTAACTTAAATTGTGGATTGAAAGTGATTCCTTTAATGCAGTGACATGGATTTGTAATGTTGCGAAAGCACCATGGATTTATAGGCAGTGTATGCTACGAATTGAGTGGCTGAAAAAGTATATTATCCCTTGGAAGGTTAAGCACACATTAAGGGAGTTCAATCATGAGGACAATGAATTGGCCAAACAAGGAGTTATAAGAGAGAGTGATCTTGTAGAGTTCTATGAAATTTAGAAGTGGGATCCGGCTGAAAACTTTTTATGAGATAGAGTCCAAATAAAA